>NW_010298779.1:6173-6758 GCF_000700745.2 Antrostomus carolinensis | reverse complement strand
TTCCAACCCAAACCATCCTATGATTCTATGTCAGTTCTAGCATTGGGCCTGAGTTGGTGTTCAGGTGACGATAGGACACCTCAAGGCACAGCACAGGGACCATTGAATGGAGAGGTTGAGTCCAGGCTGCCCTGGAGTGGAGATGGAGCAGTTAACCCCCAGCGTGCGTGGCGCGTGGCACCACTTGCCCTTAGCGCTAAGTGCATTCTCCTGCCTTCCCTTTTTGTTGTATCTCCTGCTAATCCTTCCTCTCCCATGCCTGGCGTAATCTCTTCAAGCCTTTGCTCCTATTGGTTGCTGCCATTTAATCCTATTACAGGGATTGCTATTTTCAAAGTTCAGCTGAATGATGCTCCAAACCCTGCCCAGTGTTTCACCTGTTTCAGAGGTTTGCTGACCCATCATCAGCTCCGGTAGAAGTTCATTCAGGGTGATGCATTGAAATACTACTTCTGAGATAAAGCCTAAATCTCCTGGCTCTTCTTTAGCCCTTACTCAACACATCTACTCATGGAGCTTGTCCTTAGAGACCTCTGCACCACAAGGGAAATGTGGAAGAATTTGATACTGCATAGTCATTTTTAA
>NW_010298779.1:0-6147 GCF_000700745.2 Antrostomus carolinensis | reverse complement strand
AGTTAAATATAAATACCAATTAAGATCTCCCATCTCAGAGCCCATCATAACCCATTATTGCCTTTTGGGTTAGACCTGTTCCCACTACATCAGCTTTCCTCAAAACTGAAGGAGTTTGGCTTCAGCTCAGTCACACCAGCTGCTAAGCAGGTCACATGGAGGTGAAAAACGGGGTGATTTCTCATTTGAAAAGCAACTTCCAAATCTCTTTGTCTTCCTTGTATGTTGTACAGAATGACATGAGACAGAAAGCCAGGGGACCTGCACCCACATCTTCTGGCTTAGCCCCAGATTTAGGCACCTCACAGGCTGATCTCACCCTCCCTTTCATTGTTTGAGCAGTTGAGGGTATTTTATTTACATTTCAAATAGTCCACAGGTATTTATAAAGACCTGTAAAGGCACAAATGTCATTCTAAGTGAAGCTGGTTTGGAGACATGAAGTAAAACCTCATTACCAGCCACTTCTTTTTCCAGCCACATACTTAATTATGAACAATCCTCAGGCCCTCAAAATTTCAATTATTAAAAAAAAAAACCCCGAACCCCACCCTGTATTTGAAGACATTAGGATTTGTGTGATAGGAACTGCTGACATGTCCCACGTGAATTCCCTTCCAAAAAGCCACTAATTTCTCCCAGCTCTGCGTGTAACAGAGGAAGTGAAACATCAACTGCTTAAATTTCCCTGTATGTTTTCAGCTAATAACTGATTTCCAATGCAGAAATTAACCCCAAAACACTGACCAAATTTTTACTTCCACGTTGAGTCATTTTCTGCTGACGTTGCTTATTTTTTCAGATTAGTGACATTGAAAATAGTAAAACTTCTAATCACATAATGCAAACAAGACAGGCTTCATCTCCTCTTGCTATAGATTTTCCTTCTAGTCTCTCATTAGAACCTGAATTTTAACTAGTTTTGTTTGCTGGAAAATTACTTCCTACTTTAAAAACTTGATTTGATGTTTATTTGGGCTCACAATGGTGGTTTCTCATTATCTGAATCCTTCTCCATGTAAATAAACTGACCTGTAGTTAAAAACTGCTGTCAGGAGAATTTCTCCCTAAAAGCATTTTTCCAAGACAACCTAAACCAGAACAAATTTAGGTGTATCCACCTGATACCATTGCAGCCCATCCAGCCCTGGCAGAGCCCATGTCATTCCTGACATCCCATATTCATAACTCAATGCTGTGTCCTCTCCCACCATGTGAACCATGCAATATCCCACCCATAGCCCTGGTTCTCCTCCCAGCTGCTGGAAAACCAAAGCAAGACTGGAAATCTTCTCCTTCGAGCATGGACATCAGCTGCAAAGCTCCTCCAGCTGCCTCCAGGGGCCAGGAGCTTTCCATATGTCTCAGAGACATGAGATGTCCCTCTGTGCAGAGCCATGCAGCTTAAAAATAGGCTGAATATATTACTGGTCAAAATATGCCATAAATATTAAACCCTCCTTGCTGCCTGCTGACACATTCAACTCAGCTGAACCAGCACAGCGTAGCGGAGGAGTCTTCATTTGCAGGTCCATTGTCCACGGTGCGACAGTTCAGTGGCAGGATGGCAGGATCCCAGCCTAATTCCAAGGTATTAACAGCTTTACCAGAGTGATTTCTGATTTTCTTCTCCTATCTGTGGCATTCATCAGGCTTTAGAAGACAGGAGAGAGCAGGAATTCTCTGTCTGCTAATGAGCTCCTTCCCTCTCTCATCTCCTCTCTGCATTCTTGCTGCTGTTCCACCAGAGAATCCAGAAAAGCCAAATCTGAGAGGTTCTATGAGCATTTGAGCTGCAAAAAGATTATGTCTCCTGCCATTAAACATGGCTCCATTAGCAGAAGTGCTGCACACAGAGGATAAGGATCTGGAGACAACATGGTCCAAATGCATCTCTCCATCCTGTTGGGATGGCACCACTTTTGTTTTCTGTGTCACTACAAATCATTTCCAAATTCACAAAAGAACACTGATTTCGGATAAACAAATTTCAGAGGAACAGTGGCAAACGATGTCTTTCCTCTTTCTTCTCTGCTCACGATTGACTTTGGTTCCTTCTTCCACAAGCACAACACTGTTCATGGGCACAGTCTTCCATGGTTGGACACTGCTTCTGCTCATGCTTTGACCCATCACAGGCACTAGAACAAACTCCTTCACTTTAACAACACTTTCCAGAATTTATGTGCATGTCACAAACGTTCCTCAGCCACGCTACGAGTTACCATGCATGATTTCTGGTCACAGATCAGGGCCAAAGCAACCACCACTTCACAAGATCAAACCTAAGGAACTTCTGCTCAGAAAAATGAAAATATGAATGCATTCTAACTCAGCTTGTGTCACAAACATCTCTTTTCCTAGATACAGAAGGAATAATAAGTTAGAGTCTCTTCTGCTTCAGGAACCAACACTGGTGGTTGAATTCTGATGACCAAACTCAGCATATGGCCACAGTGGCTGGAAGAGGCAGAAAGAAAAGAGAATTTTATTTCCAGATAACCCGAAGCAGAGCTTAAAGCCTTGTGGTTATAAAGGAGATTCTTTGAATTCAGCTGATCTGGGGGACAATCACCAGGAAAGCCCATGATTTCTTTTTAGCATCATTTCAAACTCCATTTTGATCAAGCTTTCCAGGTAATCACTCCCATAGTGAACTCCCCTGGATGAGTGGAGTGCATGGAGCTGCTCATACACCTACTCTTAATCCATCATGAACCCAAAGCAAACCCAAAATACTTGGCATATCGCCCCAACCAAACGTACCCACCCCTGGCAGAGCACGCACAGGGATGTTGCTGTTCCTGCAGGACCAGCAGAAGACAAGTTGCCAGACCAGAACTTGCTTACTCTACATTTTCTTCTAGTTTAGAAATACTTTTTCCATTTTCCATATTTGCAATGTTTCACCCCTCATCACCTTGCAATTTCTCCTTTTGTTAACAACATCCCCTGACACATGTCACTTGGAGGACACGAACACTTCTAGTCCAGATTGCAAACCATGCCATGGACCTGCTCATGAAACAACTCGTGGGGATGGAAATCCCAACCAGGAAGCCAAAATCACAGAATCACAGAGTGGTGGGGTTGGAAGGGACCTCAGGAGATCATCGAGTCCAACCCCCCCTGACAAAGCAGGTTCACCTTGAGCAGGTTGCACAGGAAAGCGTCCAGGTGGGTTTGGAACATCTCCAGAGATGGAGACTCCACACCCTCTCTGGGCAGCCTGTCCCAGGGCTCTGGCACCCTCACAGGAAAGAAGTTTTTCCTTCAGTTTGTCTGGAACTTCCACTGTCCCAGTTTGTGCCCATTGCCCCTTGTCCTGTCACTGGGCACCACCGAGAAGAGCCCGGCCCCATCCATTGACCCCACATTTCAGATCTTTATAGACATTGATCAGGTCCCCTCTCAGGCTGCTCTTCTCCAGGCTGAAGAGTCCCAGCTCTCTCAGCCTCTCCTCATATGGCAGATGCTCCAGGCCCCATTTTCAAGGATGTGGTGAGATATGGTATCAAAAGCCTTGCTGAAATCAAGGTAGACAACATCCACTGCTTTCGCCTCGTCTACCCAGCTGGTGATGACATCATAGAAGGTTACCAGATTGGTCAAGCATGATTTCCCCTTAGTGGAACCATGTTGACTACTTCTGATAACCTTCTTTTCTTCCAGCTTCTTAGAGATGGTTTCAAGAATGAGCTGTTCCATCACCTTCCCAGGGATGGAGGTGACGCTGACTGGCCTGTAGTTGCCCAGATCCTCCTTCTTGCCCTTTTTGAAGACTGGAGTGACATTGGCTATATTCCAGTCTTCAGGCACCTCTCCCATTGTCCAGGACCTTTCAAAGATGATAGAGAGTGGTTTAGCAATCAAGCAAAGAAGATTTTAACTTCATAAGTAAGGTGAGATTTTTAAGCTTGTTGACAATTTTACCATTTTATATCATTCTTTAAAATGAAGAAATGTCCTTGACCAATGAGTAGGTGAGTCCAGTTTGCAATCAGACCTTCAGGCCTAAACTAGTGGGAGTCCAGTGACAAGTCACCCCCATCACATCCATGTATAATACCAGAATTTGGACAGATCAGAACAAAACCAGCTTTGGCTGCACCTGCTACCAGGGAGGAAATTGTTATCTTTTCCTCTCTTGCTTCATGCATGAAAGCCTGGAGCAAAGGAGCACTTGCCTTGTTGCAGAGCACTCTGCACGTCATGCTTCTCTTCCACCAGCTGCTCCCTCACCATCACCACCCTGAGAAGGAAAGCTCATAGGAAAGGGTGACAAAAAGCTGTGATTTCAAAAGAAAATGCAAAAGTCTTGCAAGAAAACTTGCAGAGTGCACAGCCATGTGCTGGATCTCACACTGAAGGTGGTGAAACCCTGGCCCAGGTTGCCCAGAGAGGTGGTAGAAGCCTCATCCCTGGATACATTCAAGGTCAGGTTGGACGAGGGGGCTCTGAGCAACCTGGTCTGGTTGGAGATGTCCCTGGTGATGGCAGGGGGGTAGGACTAGGTGACCTTTAAAGGTCCCTTCCAACCCAAACCATTTTATGATTCTACGATTCTATGAATGTACCCATTAAAATATGGAAATTAAAGAACCTTTCCCATGACCTAGTGACCATGGTCCAGCCTCAGGGTAAGAAGGGTGTTTCCATCTCCCTTACCCATGCAGGCCCAGTTCCAGTACCAGCTATACCTCAAGAGATAAAGCTGTGGTCACAGCTGGATTCAACCCTGGTGTACTCCTCCTTTAAGTCCCCTTTATACTGCCCATATGGAGTAAAACCCCCTGACCACATCTGATGGTCCACCTTGAATGAAAACAGCACAGCTAGAACAAACACTTATTTTTTATAACACAAACATTTCAAGGCCAGGAGGTGCTGAGAGAGTCACCACAACCAGGAGCTTGAGATGCTTAAAAATTCACTTGTTTATGTGGGTGACCACCAAAATCTAGTCCCATGGAGGAGCACAAAATGTGCCACCTACAATTCCAGAGTGAAGCTTACATGGCATGCAGTTGAATTTCTGCTCCTACGTGCTCCTCCTCCATGGTGGAGGCATAAATACCTTCATGGATTTGCATCTGGGCTAGACAATAAGCATGGTGTGGTTGCAGCATGGGAGAGCAGCCCCAACAAATTCAGCTTCCTGTACGTGCCCAAATCCTTCAGGACAAGTGAAGTATGAGGACAAAGTTAAACACCTGCTGCCCTGAAGAAGAGGAGGTTCCACATTTGCTAAGGGGCTTTCTGGAATATTTTGGTGACACTGGAAAATGAGTCCAAAAATCTGTTTTATATACCATAAAGGTTATATGGCTTCTACTGAGCTTTGGTGTTGAGAGGAGGATGATCACCATATACAGTAGACCAGATCAAAGGCTTGCTCAAGGAAACTGGCACCATTTATGGGAGAAAACATGAGATGTTGTGCTATAAAAGCTGGCTTGGGGTTGCAAGATGTTTCTGCATTAACAGGAGGACACAGTTAATCATAGAAGCAAGTGCTGGTATTTAAAGTATGGCTGTAAATCGGTTAAATAAACAGACCTTCTTTATTGGGTTTGTCTGTGAGGGGTGTGACGTGAAATCGTGCTCAACAAACGGATGATGGAGGAATAAACCTGTTTGAAAGAATTAATGTACTTCACACCAAGGCTGAGCGTTTCGGAGCTCCTTCTTGCATGGCAAGAATTGATTCCTGGAGAAGTGAGCATTACCAATCATGTAAATCTCAGATTAGACTGTTCGATCCAGCTGAATTATGTCTGCATAACTCCCTTTAAGCACTCTGAAAAAAAATATAGCTCTGGGATAGATCCTGCCATTAATTTTAAGATGCTTTAGGAAATCCATGTGTTACAACTCCTTCTGATGAGCCTTGGCTATGCAAGATTTATCTGATCAATTGGAGATGGTTGTATATAGATTTCCAGATTTATTTCTACATTGTAATCAAGCAAATGCAAGGTCCTGCACCTGGGTCGGGGCAACCCCAGGCACAAATACAGGCTGGGTAATGAATGGCTTGAGACAAGCTCTGAAGAGGAGGACTTGGGAGTGGTGGTCAATAAGAAGCTGAACATGAGGCAACAACGTGCACTGGCAGCCCAGCAGCCAATAACCGTGTCCTGGGCT
>NW_010298778.1:5163-16954 GCF_000700745.2 Antrostomus carolinensis | reverse complement strand
CCCTCCGGGACGGGGGTTGTCCTCAACCACAGCGCCGCCTTGCCACAGGGAAAAGCAGCTTCTAAGAAAGTCAGTGACTTTTCCAACCTGTCTCAGGAAGCCTTAGTATAAAAGAAGTAAGAAACCCCAATTTTCCAAACTACCAGCTTGCAACTGTCATGCGCTGTCACCTCTTAAAAGACAATAAATTCTCTAAGTTTCAAAGTTAAGGAAAGTAGGAAAAATGAAAGAAATCTTAAAGAAACATCCACCTTGATTTGCCAACCCTCCTGAAATTAAAGCCCCTGATGTACATATCCTGATGTTCATGCAAGTAATACGTGTTAGAAATGTTATCCATAAATACCCACTAGGTTTTCTATCAATCTGACTCAGAAAACATAATATTTTAGTCATTGGAACCAGTTTTTCAGTAAACTGTTCACATGTTGCTGCTGTTTTAGAAACATGCAGTAGTTAACTGACTGTTCTTAATGATTCTAGACATCCTACAGACGAGTAACTTAAAATTGTTATCACTTCTCTGAAATAGGAAGTCGGTATTGCCAACGGTGTAAGGACACAGTTGGCAACGCAGTTGTTCAGATACAATTTCAGCTGGCAAGTCCTGTCTAGACTAACTTCTGCTCAGTTGTTTTATGTCCTTCATCAAGAGCTGTGTTCTGCTACTTCTTGCTGGGAGTTTCCCTGTTGGCATCCAGGGAAGCATGACTGGCTCCCCATTGCGGGGTTCCCATTAGGCGTAACCTTGCAACAGTGGCTTTCCACAGATCCCTTCCAGCCTGAGTGTATTTTATTTAACTAGGATACACTTTCGTGTGGATACAGTAGGACCTTGTCCTATGTACACATTCTTCTTTCTCTGTGCTGTATTGTTGGGTGTGTTTGTAGCTTCAGCACCCTGATTAAATTCTTATTCCATCTGTCATCTACTGTGCCAGGGAGGCCTGAAGTGCTTAAATACCAAGGAAAAAATGAATAAAATGTTTAGGTACTTTAAAGGTACTCTATTTCATATTTTACTGAAGATAAAAAGGGTGTTTAAGTGCTCGGCATTATTAAACATGTACTATTTATGCAGTACACACGCATAACTGCCACTGAAATTTCCAGTTTCAATCTGTGTTTGGAGACTACTTAGAGAAGTTCTTTGTCAGCTAGGTTATAATGGGTCATTTTTAGGTGCTACATTATGATGTTAAATACTACTTAGGGACAGTTAAATTAATGGGTTATTTTGCTGCTGCCTATCTAAACCAAGAGTTGAGGACACAAAGGCCAATCTCCACAAAGCTATTTAGGTGTCTGACTCTTTAAATTTAAGTACCCGGTTAAAACGTGAATGGGCAGACTGAAGCCTAAGCAGGCATCCCTTTCTGGGTCTGGCAATGGGCTCAGCACCTTGTACGTACTAGCTCTAATTTTCATAACATCTGACATTTTCCTGGCTCTGCACTCTGAACCACGGAAGGAAACAAGAGGGGGGCTATCCAAGTATTAGGGAGGAGAAAGGTGATGTAATGCAGTGCACAGGGGAGAAATGGGGAGAAGTAATTTGTGGAAAATATAATTAAAATTTGAAAGAATAACAGGAAGGGGTAAAGGAAGGTGAAGAGGCAGTGTGTACAAAACCAAACAAAGGGCCAGATAGGGACAGGAAGGCAAAAAAAGGAAATTCTAGGAAGTAAAATCTTCTCTTACTCAGTTTTCTGTGACAACAGCAAGCACTTCTTTCCAATTTGAAGCAAATTTTGGTAGTCAGATACTTCTAGTCTTTTAATGTTTTATTTAAAAAGCTTAATTGGGTGTCTTAGCACTCAGAGTTAAGCTTTTTAATGAAAAGTAAAAGTTGAAAGCATCTGCAAGTAAACATTATGAAAACCAATGTTAAGCAGCATTTCTTATTTAAAATACTTTCTTTTTTACCCCCTGCTGACATTAGAGTGTGAATCTTTGTTAGTTGAGGACTAGCTGAAGTTGAAATAATCTGGTTTTAATCCCCAAAGGCACAGAATCATGTACTCCCAACACAATCAACATTGTGGTGTCAGTCTGTGAAGGTTCACTCAAAGAAGGAAGAAGTGGTACAAAAGAAGGCAATAAACAAGTTTGTGTAAACAAGTAAATGCCCTATTGCAGGACATAGCAAATAAAGTGTGAAAATAAACTACAGTGTTCACAAGGTAGTTTTTAGTATTTTGGAAACTTAGCTCAGTGAAGCTAATTTAATGGGGTTTTTTTTTAACCCAATTTAACACTTACCCTGTGCAGGGCACTTGGGTGGGAAATGGGACCTTTAATCAAGTTATTTCCACCAAGTGAACTCTGTTAATACCAGTAGGTTCCTAAGTTTATGAGCAAGAACATCCTTAATTGTAAAAACACATCTTTTCCAGGCTTCTTCTAATGCTATTATCCTATAAACACCAAATACTCCTAAAGAAGATTTATACAAACAAAAAAAGTACTTCCATAAGTATAATTTACATTAATTCCTCAAATAAAATCAGATACTCCTTGGTGGTACAACCATATCTCCCTACACCCTGATTCTTGTCAATACTGCTATATCAGTTAAGATGCACAACTTTGGCTACACCAGCAAAACTTAAGTGCAGACCATGCCCTAGGCTAGCAGAAGTTGTCAGTTAAATTCAGGGCTCCTTTAGTTAAAGTGCCACCTTATGCAACCAGACTTCTCTGGCCACTGCTGTTCTCCAGAGATGAAATCCTGCACTTGGTGTTGCAACATCCACTTTTAAACTCCTGATGCTCAAGTGCTGCTCAACAAACTCAGAAAAAAAAAGACTCCATAAATAGGTATCTGTGTTACAGGGAATACTATTCAATGAACACTTTAACACATGTTTTTCTATTACCGCTTTTCTCTACTTCTGGATATGGAATCTCACTTCATTTGAAAACCTGTGGTTATTTTGTGAATACAATTAAGCAGACCAGAATTTAAGTTTATCCATCCTACAGACAACATCTTAGACAAGAAAACATTCAATCTCATGTTTCCACCTTATGCTTATAAATTCTGATGAATATAAAGACCTATACACAGGATCTCCTGATAATACAAAAAGGCTGATTTTCAGACATTTCAAAGTCTGATAACATTGGAAGTGTTAATTTTTCTGTTTTAAACAACAGAGAAAGCTGTTTCAAATTCAAAATCCAGTGGATTGCAAGACACTGAACCAAGGCTTGTCTCCATGTAGAATTGTGACCAGTTTGTGACCTAATCCTACATAACTTAGCACAGAAACTCTTTACTTTAGAAAGGAAACCAATAAACTTTATCATGTGAACTATTTGGAGACTTGGAAATTAAAAAATGCAGTTCTGGGAAAGACAGATGGAGTATTTGTGCAGTCATAAAATACATATAAATTCAAATTTTTGGTGATCATTTAAAAAAAAGGGGAGTTTACAGTGGAAATACTTAGGCTGATTTCTCTGTAGTGCAGCTATTCTCTCTATATGTATAGTTCCAAATAAATCCTGGTACAGTTAATAAGTCTTTCTGTCCATAAATCTATCCATCCAAATAGGCTTAAATCTTAATAATAAATGTTTCTTGACTCTGTGTGTATAAAGACGGAAATAATATCTTTCTATTCCTTGCTGTAAAAAGCAAGCTGATTTTTATTTTGTTTCATTTTGTTGAAACCATGCACATAAGCCAGATCCCTTCAATTTAAAAGGGAAAAGGCTGGTAGGAGAACATTTTCCGACAGGGAATTTTGATTCTGAAAGGAAGCTCCCTCTTGGTCTGAAATAGCCCTGGTTGGTCCATCAGTCTTCAGGGCACTTTGCCAGCTCCATCTACCGTTACCTGCATTAGCCCTGGTTTGACCTGCCTTGAGAAGGATGGCTCATACTCCACTGGGGCTTATCTTTTGCTGGCTTTGCCTTTTTTTTTTTTTTTTTTTTTTTTTTTTTTTTTTTTGTCTAACTTTGCACAAAGGGTGCTAACACTTTGGCAAGGTTCCCCCTTTCATTCCAATATAAAGCCACAGGAATTAAGGCCAAATCCACATGTATATACATGGAGGTATTTAAGAGATTTGTAGTCCTGTATCAAGCAGGGCAGGCTGTACTCATGTTCTCCCTGGACTACTGCATGAGCATTTAATTCTTTGGGCAATTAGACTGCTGCAGAACCTGCAAAAGTCTCTCTGATTTCTACCACTGTCAGTTCTGCAGGAATTGGCACTGCATTGCCACAGAAAAGAGAGATCCTTGGCTACAGCTTAAATGCTACTAATTTGAACTCCTCAGCAAATACTCCAGCTAGGGACAAAAAAACCCCAAAAAACAAAAAACCAACACAAAAATAGGTTGCAAATTAGTCATCAAGAAGTTTGATGAAATCAGTGACAGATGCCAATAACAGAACCCAGCGTTATGCTCTCTTGTATCCAGCACAAGCATACAAAGTATATGCAAAGCCTATTTGTTTTAGAACCGTAGAATCCTTTCATTAGAAAAGACCTTTGAGATCATCGAGTCCAACTATACTTATCCACTACTAAACCACATCTCTGAGCACCCCACCTACCCTTCTTTTAAATCCCTCCAGGGGTAGTAACTCAGCCACCTCCCTAGGCAGCCCATTCCAGTGTGTGATGACTCTTTCAGTGAAGAAATTTTTCCTGACATCCAATCTGTACCTCCCTTGGTGCAGCTTGAGGCCATTGCCTCTTGTTATATCACTAGGTACCTGGAAGAAAAGACACACACCCGCCTCGCTACAGAAAGCCCTCCAGAAACAGGAAAAGTGTATGTATTGGGTTGTTTGCAGCTCTTGTTATTGCTTACTACGCATAACACATGAGATACTAAATGCCACGTCAGGGCCAAGCTCACATCAGACTTGAAGTGCAGCAGCCTTAAAATGGGGAAATTGAGTTTAAAGACCCTGTAAGGCAAAGCTGATTGCCTTTCTTTTTGGTGGGAAGCCCACTGGTAGCCAGGAATGTCCCAAATAGTGTTTGTGGAGTGCCTAAAGTCAGTAACAGCCAGGAGTGCAATTTTAAGCAGATTTTCCTGACAGGATTTCTAAGATATCACCCATCACGACCTCCATTGAGGTGCTGGAGCGGGTCCAGAGAAGAGCAACGAGGCTGGTGAAGGGACTTGAGCACAAGTCCTATGAGGAGAGGCTGAGGGAGCTGGGGTTGTTTAGTCTGGAGAAGAGAAGGCTTAGAGGTGACCTCATCACTCTCTTCAACTACCTGAAGGGAGGTTATAGCCAGGTGGGGGTTGGTCTCTTCTCCCAGGCAACCAACAATAGGACAAGGGGGCATGGGCTCAAGCTCTGCCAGGGGAGGTTTAGGTTAGATGTTAGGAAGAAATTCTTTACAGAAAGGGTAATCAGGCACTGGAACGGCCTACCCAGAGAGGTGGTGGATTCACCATCCCTGGAGGTTTTTAAAAAGAGATTGGACGTGGCCCTTAGTGCCATGATATAGTAATTGGAGTTGGATGAGGGGTTGGACTTGATGATCTTGGAGGTCTTTTCCAACCCAATCTATTCTATGATTCTATGATTGTCACCCCAGCCTTCTTCTTGGCCTTGGTGGAGAAGAGGATGTTCAGTGGAGTTCCACCTCTGGCCTTCCCCAAACACATCAGTCCTAGAACAACAGCGGCAAAGAAAGGGAGAAGGTACAGCCTGCTGCTATTCTGTCCACTCTTCTAGTTCAATACATTGCTTTAGACTTCAAACAGCAGTAGTGTTACAAGTCAGCTGTAGAAATAACTGAATTTTAAAAGCAAAGTTATGAGAAGACAGCATTAACTTTTGGTATTCATAACTTAAAAATGTCCAAATACCTATTTGGCTTTAAGCTTCTTCTCCCCTGCCCTGAAAAAGTGTCATGATTGTGCAGAAACCGTATTTGTTCGTAGTACCAAGCAAATATTCTATAGCTGAGTTATGAACCTCTGAACATACTGGTTTAAATGGAAATGCTGACATAATCTTAAATGTAGTGGCACAAATACTGCTACTACAATAATCCTTGTAATCTAATATATTAGCCCTAGGGGGATGGAGACTCAATTGCTGGTCTCAGACAGCCTTTCTGAGGCTCAATTCAAATTGCATAATTATTCTACATCCTTCAAGTTCTTTAAAATACATTTCAAATGCAATATTGTACATTTCAAAATATTTGTTCTTCAGAGATTGATTTGACTTTTTTTTCCCACTTTAAAGAGATATATGACCTCAGAGGCATGAGAAAAGTCATTAATCAAGTTTATACCGTGTAACACACTTTGGTGTGTGAAAGACTTACTTTTTTTTTCCCAGATTTCCTCAGTTATGTTGCCAAGATGATTCCCCTAGAGAGCCATGTGTTTATCTTGACAGGTGTTAGTGAGATCTGCAGAGTCTCAGTGGAATTGCTACTGGTTGCTTTGAGGTACAGTAGAAAACATTAAGTCTGCAAACTAATGAACTTACCTTATTACATTCTAAATAAAATAAACCACAGAGTAAGTTGGATTAATCTACTAATGCCTTTCTAATGAAGCTTTTATTGGGCATATGGTGTGGTCTTGCTATTTTCCTCACATAGCTACCACAAGCAAAAACTCAAAATAAAACCTACATGTATCTCTTCTGTTACATACCAGTATCAAAAACTCACTATCACAATTATTTTCAAATTGCTATTTTGCTAGTATAACCTTTGAATACGAGTTGCAAGACTAAATGGATTTTTGTTTTTTTTTAAATAAAGGCAATCTGATTAAAAAAAGGAATGGGAGTCACCACTGATAGGAGAAGAGCAAAATACAACTTCTACTGCTGTTGCTAGGGGAAAAATATAAACCACTGCTGCTAACTTATAATTACTTTAAAATGCATTCTGTGACCTGTCCTGACAATGTCAGGGAATCATTAACTAAATATTGTAACTTCTGAAGTTAAATAATCATTCCTTAGTTACAGTCCATTAGTGTTTTCCAGCCCTGAGCTGTAACACGCTGTATTTTTGTAATGCATATTAGAAGCTATAAAACAATAGGTGCTTTTAACAAAAAAGAATGAGTTCTAAGCAAGGTGAAACAAGATACCATCATTTTCAGCCAGCTATGCCTTTTGCTTTTAATTGTCATTCTCTTTTTCTCTGTATATGTACAAGATCAGAACACAATAGAAAAAACACTCCTTAGCATCATTCATCTTCTGGGAACACACTGCCCAATTTAGGTATAAACCCATAACGGCATCTCAAAGAATAGCAATATCTCATATACTTCAGCTTTGATATACTATTTCAAATCCTTAATTTCCTTTTTTCAGTTTCCCACAAAGTTTTGCTTCGCTTCCATATTTGCAAATGCCCATTTGAGACAAGAAGATCTTTTCATAGCTAAGCTCTCCCCTCCCTTTATTTACTTCAACAACAAATTAGCAGCCAAGTTTTTGTAGAGGGTAAGAAAATAGATACAGTGAGAACATAGTTTTTCTTTCCTTCAGCACCAGCAGCCAGAAACAGTATGAAAGCAATGGATCATGAAGAAAAGCAATTTCCTACTTCAGGGATTAAGCAATGCCCTCTTTCGTAATGTTAAATGAAAGCTCTAGGTTTTTTTCAAGTAATACTGATTTCTCCCTCCCATTTTAAATAAATGGTCACTAGAGAAGCTCCAACAGAGTCCCAAACACATCACTTTCTAGCCAATCAATAACACAGATAAAACCCTGTATGCTGTACTTCTTTGAGCAGGTCTATTGATAGGGCAAGAAAAATTAAGCTACTACAGAAGCCAAAGATAATTAACTTAACAAGGGAGAATATCTGGTGATACATGCATTCTGTTCTTTTCCTAAGGACAAATATAGGGGATTCTAATATAACAAATATACAGACTTTTGTTGAAACATTCAAATAAAGACAGCTACCTACATTTTACTGTCACAGTACATGCCTTACAACCAGTGACACCGTAAAATTAACTACTTCTGTGATGATACTTAGAAGGCTAGGCTATCAGGTGATGTGCCATAACCTCATCTAAAACATTATCCTACACTTCCCTTTAGTACTATGGAAAGGATGCAAGTTCTACATCTTCCTCTGCCACAGCTTTTCAAGTGCAACCTCGGGCAAATCACTACAAACCATTAGTCACTTAATAGCTAATTGACAAGCTAGGTCAATGTTATCAGTCACAAGGATAAAGATTATTTGCATGAGTAAGGCTTGGCAGAAATACACCCTTCACACCAGTGCTGAAAGGTTTCAAAGGGCTTTCATCTTCAAGGGCTCTAAAACGCTTGAAGATGTGCCTTGCAGGATTAAGTCTTCTATCCCTACGAGTTTGTATCTATAAAGCTTGAACAAGAAAATCCAGCACAGCATTAAAGCCAATACTGTGTTTAAAGCACTTTGAGATCACCTAATGATAAACGCCAATGTTTATAATAATTATGGATGCATCGACATCCCTCACTGTTTATGCATAGATAAACAGGAATCCTGTAAATATCTGATCAGCTTTGCTTAATGGGGCAACTTGTATGGGAAAGCATTACTGCTGTAGAGAGGCTTTGTTGGACCAGCACATGCTCCATAGCATATATGCAAATAATAGTTGCAACTATCAAGAGACTGGAAAGAGAAAAAAATGTGTTTTGGTTTTTGATGAATTACATTAAAATTTTTCCTACCTAAGACAAGGCGCCTGCTATATAATTAAAATGAAGAGTCACAACCAACTTACCTTTTAAAACCAGGTTGTAACAGGAAAAAAAAAATGCACGTCTTCTCAGCTGCAACTTTATGGCTCTATCAAAACTTGCTTAATTTTACCCATTTATTTCAGTGCATAATAAAAGATGTACTTAGAGAAAAAATATATGATGCATACATATTTTTAAAGACTTAGAAAGCTAGCACGTTTCTTTTAACACCCTTGGATCTAATTTTGTTTCTAACAAGTAAAATGAGAAGAATGAGGCCCTAAAAACCATAATGGTCTGAAACCTGCTCTTTGAATCTTTGTACATGCTAAAACTATCATAAATTTCAATAGAAAGTAAGGGTGCACTGCTGGCCATCTTTGGTGAGGCAGTTCAGCATTACTGCCCAGAAAAGCTTAGGGGCATAATACAACCTGGGTTTTCATTAGGAAGTCTTCAAAAACCACCATATTGAACCACTAGCCCATAATAGCTCTTCCACATTTAACAGGATATCAGTTCCTGGAGCTGTTTTTCTTTTGATGCACACCAAGTACTGCCAGTAATTTCAATCAGAATTATGCCACACACTGGAGGAAGACAATCACATAATATGAGTTATCATTCTTTTTCCATATCCCTGCCTCTCACAGAACTGTTGTTTTGTTAGTGGAGTGGGTACTGTATAAGCTACTGATTTGTGGCTGCTTTGTTTAAAAAATGCTTAGTACTAGTGTAGTCCTTCTCATCCAGATACATCAAAGTACTTCATAAAGCAGCAAAAGCAGTGGAACTGAGAAAAAACTTGCAGTGAAATTTCTTTTTTCATTTGGTAACATGAAAAGGTCTCAAAGTATTTGTAGTGAAAAATAAAGGAAACATATTATGAAAACTAAAGCATCACATTTTTTAAAAAAGGATTTAATTTTTAAAATCTTATTCCATTTAATTATTTTTAGTAGTCTTGGTTAAAAAAAAAAAAGAAATAAAATGCCCTTTCTTCAACACTTTTTTTAGTTGGAATTGAACAAACCTTTCAAATACTTTATTTTCAGAACTTCCTCCAGACCTAAAATTAGTTAATTCCTACAGCTCAAATCAGGGCACTTTACTCAATAACACTCCTACTCTAAGTAATGTCCTGAAAGCCTTCACCTTGTTTTCACTCAATTCCTAGTCAAGGAACACAAAAGTACCAAAGGAAGATTAAATATTAAGATGTAAACTTACAATGCTTGTTACTAAGAACCTCAGTTTTCATTTACTTTGCTCCTGTAAGCTAGCTTCAATTAAAATATAATTGTTCTACCCTAAATATTAATCACTATTACCAGATTTAAACTTACAATATTAGTGAAACAGCTCAGCATGAGATGGCACATCACCTGTATTAGGTCAAGCGGTAGGAGATAAACCCTCTGTCAAGCACCTAACAGGGATACACAGCCAGTGCATTGGGTATGTAACAGGGCACCTGCTCTACATTTTGTTGCATAAAAAATGGGATGTGCCTGCCTTCAATCACATAACCTAACACAAAGCTTGGGACCAGGATCCCTGTTTCTTACCTTCCCATTGTAGCAGAAAGCAGCTTTTGCACTTGCATTGTACAGGACAATAAGCAACCCTCGTTTGGCTAAGAGTGAACTTTTACACCAGAATTACAATCACACAAAAGGTTTATGAGTTACAACATATTTGAGCTCCGATACAGGCGCTCTGGTTGAAAGCCACAAAATGAGTTGAAGAACAGGTTGTTGGATGGTTTCAGCCAACATCCCATTGACTTGAATAGAAGTTACACAAGCCAAAGACCTGGACACTACCTTAGTGTTAAAACATTCCAGCAAAATCAATATGAGCTATGAATTATTAGAAGCCATTTTTGATTCTCACCTACTTCACACTAATGATAAATTTATCATTAATACAAAAAGAGATTTAGAGCAATGTTTATGCCATTAAAATAAATATCTATTAGATATACAGGATAGCCCACAAGTGCATTTGCTTCTTGTGGAGTGCCTCCAAAACACTCCATCTATGTACAGTATAACATAATTATATTTAACTGGTAATCAGCTATTGAATTGCACAGGGCAAAATAGCTTCCAACCTTAAAAAAAAATCTGAAGTAACTTCTCTAGTCAAGATGGGCTTCAATTATACAACTCAGTATATGAAAAAGTTTTTTGGGATATAAAATGTATCATTGTTAGCTTGCACTCCTTTAATTTTTTTCATCAAAGGAGATTTATAATGTGTAAGCAATACAGTAAAGGCTTTCTTCCACTAAGGAAGCTCAGAAATAAGCAGATTCACAAGGTTAGTTTTCCAGAAGGAAAATTCTAATTAGGCATTTGAAGAAGTTAGCTTCTTCCTTTCCAGTACTGCTACAGTTCGGAAAAATGCTGGTTGTAAATATGACTATCAGCAGGGAATACCTGCGTCACTACTCAATACAGACCCAGGTGGTAAGCAACAGTTAAGTTTTTGTTAATTTATTTAGAATCTCTAATTTAATCTTTTCATATGAAAAGGACCAACTGCTGTACTACTGAGGTTTCTGGTCACAGTGATGAGATCAGCAGATATTTCATCAATGTTTAGCCATATATACATAAACCTCATTAGGAACTTTTCTAATTTAGGTGACTATAAACACAAGGACTGAGAAAACCCAGAGCATTAACACAAACCTGGCCATTAATCTGCAATGTATAATTTCTCTCCTGATAAGAGTACCAAATTTCCAGTCATTGGTGAATAGGATGAGAGGAATCAAGCACTCTGAAATCAGTAAATGTGGATCACTAATATCTTGTGATAAACAGCAAATGATTTTGACTTTTTGCCATATCTTTTGAGTTGATCCATCTTCAATAAACCTTGATCATATTTATCTAATAGATATGTGGGAGAGTAAAATGATCTGTATTTCTTTTCCCCCTAGTTGCCTAGTTTTAGTGTGAGCCTCCATGCTCAAACGTGGTTCAGGGTGACACCGTGAGTCGGCATCAGCTCACAGCATATTGGAATGTACAAACACAAGTATAGCCTGCAAAAACATGAAGTAATTCT
>NW_010298778.1:3360-5137 GCF_000700745.2 Antrostomus carolinensis | reverse complement strand
ATATCAGGTACAAATTTGGACATCGCGCTCTAGGAAGACATGAGCCAATTAAGAGAAATGTGAGGAGAGCAACATGACCAGGGTCTAGGGAACATGATCTGTGATAAAGCTTGAAAGAATTAGGCTAGAGAAGAGACAACTGAGATGGAACATGATAATAGCCTTCAAATACATGAAAGGCTGTTTCAAAAGAATAAGGAAATAACCTGTTCTCAATAACAATGATGGATAGGACAAAAAGAAATGTGCTACATCGCAGCAATTAAGATTCAGCGTAGATATTATGAAAACCTTCTCAACAGTAAGGGTAGGGAAGTGCTATAAAAGATCACTTAGAAGATCATGGAGTCTCCACTGTTAGAATTATTTCAGAACAGCATAGACACAAGTCTTTCTAGAACTACTCAGATATAATTATCTTTTCAAGATTGGGATGATATCCTGCAGTCCCTTTTGTCTTTATATTTCTATGAACGGGACTCCTGCATGTAATCATTTGTGCTGGAAATTGTTAACTGCAGAAATGAAAATATTCTCTTCCAGGCCTCCCCTTACCCCGAATTGGTGCAGAAATAAGTAGGAGTAAACTTCTTATCAACATCCTCTTTTGCCCCATATGTGATATTACTAGAGATGACAAGTCTATTTGCCTGTTTGAAGCATTTCTTAGGAAAAAAAAAAAAAAAAAAAAAGAGAATAACCAACCTTATCTAGGCCAATAGTAAACAAATGAATGAGTAAGCAAGTATCACTTCACCTTAAATTCCCCTTCTAGATCACAAAACAAAACTCCAAATGAATTCAAATAAAGAAAATGCATCAAGCACAAAGATTTTAGATGAGTAGAAAAGAAAGGAAGTTGCATCATCCACTTTTGGTTTTAGAAGAATATACTGTGATGTATGAACTTGTAACTGACATAATGTGTGTGTGTGTATTTGCCAGTTTTTAATACTGACAAGAATTGTCATGATTAGACCTTATTTCCTAAGGCTGGACCACATTATTTACTATGACCACATTATTTACACACACGAGATTCACACACTGTCATGCTCCTGGACTCAGTGGGCTCAATAGTATTAATTAATTAGTCCGTTCTCATGGGATTTAACCTTCAATCATCCTATTTAGGAAAACATCCAGTTTCAAACGTTTTAATTCTCTACTGAATTACAATATTTAATCAAACTACTCTCAACATCATGCTCTAAATTATTTCTTTCTCTGTAGCTTACCCCTGAGTAGTTCAGATAGTTGGATACCGTGGGGTCCTATTTGAACTTACATGCAGCCACTTAACACGTACTGAAAAGAGAAGCACCCAGTGAACAGATTTGGACAGCTGCGCATAAAACTTTTGAAAGTGAACTAAAATGTGACTGAAAAAACGATAAGATTTCAAATTAAAGCTTGAGTAAAATTTGCTTGCAATAGCAATAAAGGACAAAACTGCAGTCTCAACATAGGAAAGGGTTAGGATTATGATCTATTGTTACTGAGGATAGGGAAGGGTAGAAATTCCCTTCCTAAAGTTGTCTCTGTAAGTCTCCATCGGTTATGCCCTTGACAATCCTCCTAATATTCATAATCTCTTCTTTCTCTCCCTGGTAAGTTGCAGTGATGTGAAACGTGAGAGAACATCTCCAGAGTAAGTTCCTGCTGCTTACATCCCCATTTGGAGAAGACTTTGCTAGCATATAAAGTGTCTGAAGATTTGTACCTCATTTATTAAATTCATTAGAGATCATCATGACTATTGAATTTCTTTTCAGCA
>NW_010298778.1:0-3349 GCF_000700745.2 Antrostomus carolinensis | reverse complement strand
CAGCAGGACACTCTTGTCAGTAATTCCCCATCCACTGTTCTTCAAAGAAACAGCTTCCTTTGATCCATATTGTAAATGAATACCCAAAACTTAAAAATAAACCTGTTGCTGCTGACACTCCTTCACTGCTGACAGCTACATTTCCATTTAAAAAAATTGTCTCAGAATATACTTCTCAAACATGAGTCTTTCCTGACACCTTTTGCATTACCTTCCTGCTTCATAGTATTTTTCTCCAATTTTCTAAACACAGATTTAAAACCAATTTATCTTGGTTTATGGTTCTATTCCAGATTTTTCATTAGGATAATACATCTAGAAAATATAAAGCATCTAAATAATACAAGAATTGTGATGAAAAAAATGAGAGCAGTTGGATAAAAATAAACCTCATTATTATCTAATCAAATTCACCTCTGCAATGTCATACCCATCAAATTCAAGAATCGGCATCACTAGAGGAATGTGGAAAAACTATTCCATAGGGTGCCATCACAAGATCTATGAAATACTGAAGGGGGTATTGAAGGGAAGTGCAGAAAGTAGAACCAAGGAATGAAAAGAAGCAGAAGACCCAGAAAGAGAAATTCATAATATAATATAATACTAAATAAAAGCTAGGAACATTTGACTTGCCAGACTGTAATTCTATCAATGGACCCAAGCGACTGCAGAATACATGATAGGAAAATCTGGTAATTCACAATTATTTATTATTTTAATATACTTATGAAATAGGTATTTACATTTAGTGCTGCTTTTATTGAAAAGGAAAGTGTAGCTTTTTCCATCATATTTCAGAAAAGCTTCAGGACTGAAATGGAATAGAGTTTCAAATGAAAAGATCAAAGTGATCTTGTTCCATCCCAGAACACATAAAGTTAAAGAAAGTAATTATTTTATTCTAGAAGAGTTCTGATCCTGATTTCCTATACATAGGAAGCTTGACTTTTTGCCAAGATACATGAAAAAGTATTCAGTTTCACTGATTCATAACTGTCCAATTATATGTAATCTTGGCTTACTGCTCCTGAACAAGGACAATTTTTATGTCATTATTTTCCTTCTGGATTTCAGCAAGCCAAGCATCACTTTTTTCAATAGAACATCACTATGGGTTGCTTTTCTCTCCAAATATATTTTCCAGTAGATCATATTTAAAAAAACCCCAAAACAAAACAAAAAAAACCCCACTAACCCAAACAAACCCACCTTCCAAAAACAACAACAAAAACCCCCCACAGCAGTACAACTAGGTTGCATTACTTACTTGCCTATCAAAAAAAGGCTTCTCTACCTTCCTGAGAATTCATCTACCCTGTGTGGTGACTATTGACTGCTGGACAGATCACTGTAGCTAAAACAGAGCATGGGGAAATGAAATGAGAAGGACCAAGAGCATGAGCAGGATGTCTCTGTGCACACTTACTCTCATGCACATGTGAGAGAAAAAAAAAAAGAAAAAGCTCTATATTTGGGGTTATGCATCCTTTGCCACATTTCAGAGGTTCTCAGAAGTCCCTAAGAAAGCTTCTGCTCATATGCTTTCCTGATTAAGGCAATAAATATTGAAGTAATCTCATATTCATAAGTAATTTACTAAATAAAAAAACCCAGCCATTTTTAGAAAGACTTTAGCTAAACAATCACGGAATACTTAGGATGGGTCAAGTCTCCTTTACTAAATACGTGCTTTATTGCAGCTTTCTGAAACATCTACAATATATTTTAATCACCCAGACCTACTACCACAGGATTAGCACTATGAAATTGTGTTTTCAGAACAGTCCACCAGGAATGGCTTTTTTTTTTTTTTTTTTAACCTTAGAATGGTTTACAGGTAACAATGTTGCTAGCAGATTTCAATGGCTGATAGGACCTGTAATTGCATCAATCTGTTTCTCCTCTTCACCCTCCATTTTTAAGGTTTCTTAAGCTTTGATTTCAGGAACCTCTCACTTATTTATAGGTAGCAATGTGAAGTTGTATAAATCACACAATTATTCCATATACTGATAAAATTCCATAGTCTTCCATGGAGAATGACATGTACATTTTTGTAAAATTTGGTCCCAAAATTACATCTTTATGTTCTTCAGTGATGTAATATTTCCTTGAATTTTAAGTGTTTTTAATTATTTCCTATTGCTATACTGGTTTTTGTCATGCAAACCCCAATTAATAAACTTTATCCTAAAAATGAAAATATTATCACCCCCATTTTCAGCTAGATGGGAATGCAGTCTAAATTAAACAACGGTAATACAAAGTTATTATTTCCAGATTGCAAGATTAAGAAAAGGAGCTCAAGTCACAGCTAAAATAAGAATTTTAGGAATTAAGACTAAAATATATATAGACAAATGCACAGCTGATGCAAGTCAACATACATGCACTGATTTCAACACAGCAGTAGCAGTTTATACGTGAGGGGCCACTGGTTGGTAAGTTAACAAAGTACAAGCATAAAACCCATTTTGGGAAGTATTAAATATGTCTATTAATGCAGGAAACATAAACTTTGCATTATACTGAAAACAGGCAAACTGTCTTTCTGCAGAAAGGTAAATGTAGAAAAAAATTAAACCAAATGCTTGCTATAATCGAATTTTATCTAACCTTAATAACATGGAGATAATATCCCAAAAAGAAAGGTTCTTCTGGCTTTGCAGGCTAACACAATGTCATTTGAATTGAAAGGCAGATGGTCATGCCACAACAAAATACCTATCTATTTGTAAAACAACATAAACTAAACTGTATTTCAACAGGCTGGAAGCAGCATGACCAGTCTATCTTTCAGCAATAATCTCTCTTCATCCCTTCCTTTTTTTATTTTTCCCTTTGAAGATATCCTGCTTATTTGCTACACAGTCTGCAAGTCAATCGAAGTAGCTTAAGGAAAGAATTTGGTGGGGGGTTGTCTGTTTGTTTGCTTTTTTTAAATCTGGAATTTAGAGGGCCAGATTCTTCATCAAGTACAGAAACATACACCAGGACACTCAGGAAGTGGTTCAAAGAATGTGGTGGTTCCATTCATGTCTATGGGCTCACCTTCACTGGCCCCAGACACCAAGGCACAGGCAGGACTGGTGGGCCAGGACGCACTCTCCCCCACCCAAGTGGTCAAGATGAGACATCTCATCCTGAGAGAGAGAGGTGATCTGATCCAGAGATGGGAATGCTCCCGAGTTCACTGTTTGGACACAATCTGAATTACAGGGACTTCTACCATTATCCATACAGTGGTGGTGTTTTTAATATTTTTATTTTTATGAAGCCTACAAAGGGTGGAAGGAAGGATGAGTAGCCTAGGAAGAATACAGAGAAATTACCCAAGTGGCCAGGG
>NW_010298777.1:0-7421 GCF_000700745.2 Antrostomus carolinensis | reverse complement strand
TCCATCCCACTGTCCATGTCACTGACAAAGACACTGAACAGTTCTGGCCCCAATACCCACCCCCAACTTCATTAAAGCAAAGGAAGTGCCCATCCCTACGAGCTGCAGTGAAACACTCATGTGCTCAGATGAATCCCCCACCGCCTGCCCCTTTCTGTGCCGACAGCTCCAGAGCCAAACTCTCGACCTGTTCACAGGAATTCACTCTCCCCAACTCCAGCAGCAGCTACTTACACCCCCTGGCAGAGATCAAACTGACAGGAGTCTCATCAGTCCTGCATCAGCCACTGCCTGGAGCTTTGCTGGTGAGGCTGCACCCTCCGAGGGCCCCTCTCTTTTTAGCTACACATCTATTCCACATTTAATTTCCTTTCTCTTTGTGTTGCATTTATCAAGAACATTAAGAAAATGAACTGGCTGTAACTCAAACCTAGACAGAGGCAAGCACAGGAAGCTGAGCAGGAAGCATTGAGAGGAATGGAAATAAACTGGCCTCTGCATTAATTACAGAAATGTTGGAGTGGGCTTTTTTTTTTCCCCTCCTCTGCAGCAATTACCAATTGCTCTCCTAGAAGCAAATCATTTACAAATGTCACTTAGGAGAATAAATGACATTCATTTATATGGTCACAGATGATAATAGCACAGAGGTTTAAGCAATCACAATTCAAGACATAAAAGAAATCATGTGAAAAAGTTATATTTCATAGAATGGTTTGGATTGGAAGGGACCTTCCTCATTAGCAGGTTTACACCCTGACTTTCCACTGGTGTAATTGGTTCTGGCCACGTCTGAATATAAATAGCTCCCTCCTCATCAGTATTCCTCCAATATTTCTTCTGAATTCTTTCAAGTTCTGAGCAAATATGTTTTAGATTTCAAGCAAAGCCTGAATTCTGTGTGTTGATAACACCTACATGTGTCTGGATGAGAGAACACTACGAGCCTGTAAAGCTCAGAATAGCTGTGTGGCATCTCCAGGGGATATTGGCAGAGAATCAAGTCATGGAAATTCTTCAAAGTACATTCCCAACTCTGGGCATTAAAATGGAAGCAACTACCATGGGTGATACCTGTGTGCACCTGGACTTGTGGAAGTAGACATGGTCAAGCAGGATTTGCTTGCAGAGTTACCAGTTCAGACTCCAGAACAGCAGAGGGGGCATTTCTAACTCTGGTTGTTGTGATGGGACTAAGTAAAGAAGTTGTTATACAGACAAAAAAAACCCACCCTAGGAAAAGGAAAGGGACTTTTGGAGCGTGCAGGCTTTAACTGGTTCTTATTCCTGGTGAGAGTCTCGTGGATTTTGTGTTTAGCTTTGTAAAAATAGTTTAAAAATAAATAAATCAAATTTCAGGACCTTACCCCAGTGTATTCCTCAACCTCCCCTGTGC
The DNA here is from genome assembly GCF_000700745.2 of Antrostomus carolinensis. Lineage (NCBI taxonomy): Eukaryota > Metazoa > Chordata > Aves > Caprimulgiformes > Caprimulgidae > Antrostomus > Antrostomus carolinensis. The sequence goes on along the minus strand of NW_010298777.1, from coordinate 6,025 downwards.
ACACTGTAAATAAACCAATTGGGATCACACTGGCTATGCCAGAACTCTGAGAAATCTTTTCAAATCATCCAGCAAGACTGGGAAATCACGCCCTGGCACTCTGGCACTACTGACTCATTGTGGGTTTACAGCCATCCAGCAGAAAGGACATGCTAACAGGGAATTAAAAAAACCAAAAACAAAAGGAAAAGTTACACCCTTGTTCTAAAATGTCCAATTAAAGAAACGCCACTATTGAGCTGTAGGAGCTGAATAAGGATTTCCTTCCTCGTTTGAAGACTGAATTTGGTTTGACAGACTCAACAAGAGGCAGCCAGAAGGGAGCAAGGAGCTCAGGAATTCGGTGGCACGGACCAAACTGGTCCATGTACCCACCAAGGAGAGGTTTTAATTGCACATTTTATAATCATTGTGTCACATGTGACATCAGGAGTAGGAAATCTTTCCATAAAGCCCCCAATTTCCATCCTGCTTTGAGTTTAGAGTTGGTTATTTTCTTAAGTTTGTATTTTTACAACCAACAAGAGGTTATTTCCTTCTCAAAAGGATCCCTGCCACTCAGTATTTATTTAGATTTAGTTGTATATCATATTTGCTTCCCAGATAAGTATTTTTTTTATTCTTTATGATGCACTAAGCTGCATTTGGGTAAGAATTAAATACTAGTGAAATTAGTTCTGGGTAAGAGTTAAATACTAGTGAAATTAGTCCTGGGGAAGAGTTAAATACTACTGAAATACACAAAAAAAAGGTCTTTTTTTCACTTAATACTACTCAAATATTTCAAAACTTATTTAGCCCCTCATGTATTGAAGAGAAAAAGAAAATATCTGATGTAAAAGTAATCGATTCAATTGTTTGCTGTCCCTGGGCTCTTCAATATATTAAGAGTCAGAAGAGTTTGTTTTACTCTGAGGGGAAAACAAACAATTCATTTAGCTTTTCAACTTGGTGTAAACTCAGTAAATAAATCCAGAAAAGAGAGCTGAAAAATCCTCCTTCCACTGCCAGTCCATATTTTGAGTGCTGGCTGTTTGCAGACACACACATTTTTCACTTTGACCACTTCTACATTTTTATTTTTTCATTTAGATTACTTCCAGAAATAATTTTTACTAATGCATAAAATTCATAATCATTTGGATTACATCAATTAATTTTCAAAATAGTGCTTGTAGTCTTCTCCCATCTCCTTTTCATACCAGGAAAGATGCATCAGAGCTCACATAACATTTCAGAAACATTTGTCTGGCACAAGGTCACTGTTCTTGGAGGTTACAAGACCCTCAGGTGAGTTTTGGAGGTTGTCTTGAAAAAATCTGACAGCGTTCATGTTCAGACAATGAAATTTGATTTCTTCTGAGCCATGTTTCAAAATCACTGAGAGTTTTGGTTGCTTTTTTTTTTTGGTTCCTTGGTTTGGGGTTTTTTTTTAATCAGTTTTTTTAATCAGCAAGTACATGCATGAATGTAACAAATGCCTTTAAACACCTGGACTAATTGCTCAGGAAAATAGGAAGGTTGCTACGTCCTGATTACAAGAGACAGATTTTTAATGATCAGGGAAGTCAAGAAGAATTGACAATGGTTGGCTCTGCCATTTCTAAATGATAGATCTTCTGCTAAGGTGGCCTCAGATAAGGTTCCTCACCTTTGTTTCTCTGTCAGTCCCATTTACAGCTTCAGCAAAAGCCTTGTAGAACTTGCATCACATGCCAAGGAAGTGCCAAGTACCACCAAACACCCCAAGAGCTGCAGATATAAAATCCAGTATTTTAAATCAAGGGATAAGAAGATCCTTTCAAGTTCACAAATTACTTCTCAGATACGAACAGAAAACCACACCAAAGTGAAGACAAGCACAGCCATTCTTTTGAAGAACAGATCTAGCTCCTTCAGAGCCTTCCACAAATAGACAAGGATCAAAAGGCACCATAAGAGACACCACAAAACATTTAAGTTGGCTTTTTTTTCTCCAAGCCTGACTTGCTTCTTCCAGCCATTGCTATAGGAAAGGCTATTTCAGAGATAAAGAGAAACAAAATAGGGAAAATATTCAGCCTCCAGATGTACCCAAGTGAATTAAGTTCAATGACTTGTGGAAAAGGTGTATAGTCCAAATATAAACCCAAACCTAAAGATCCAACCACGGGAAAACCAAGACACGAGGAAATTAACAGGAGGGAAGGGGATAAGATCTTAAACCACTGGTGGGATAAGCTCTCTGGAGCTCATCAAGCCAAGAATTCCCTAAAAAGAAAGGAGTTTGAAGTTGCACAGGGATGGGAGTCGCTGCGGAGGGGCTGAACTGTGACCAGTGTTCCACCAGCTTCACGTGACACACAGGAACCACCTGCAGTTCTCCAGTTATCTAATAAGACACATCAGCAGTGCCTGTACCAACATCGTTATGCAACACCAGAGTTCATTAGAGGTTTCCAAACAGGGTTTCCAAACAGTTCTATCCCTCAAGTTGTTATAGTCTACTTAACAGGGGTTTTTTTCATATAAAAAAATTCATATAAAAAATTTTTTCATAAAAATCTCGGTTCCTGATACAGAAAATTAGAAAAAATTTACTTTTTTGTTTTTGTTTTTTTTTTTTAAAAAAAGATCTTATGCAATGCAGAAATGTCAGCAGAAAGAGACAACAGGGACTTGTTTTGTTCTCTGTGCATATTAATGCCCTTCAGATTTGCTCACCAATAAAAGCTGCAGCATCAACTCACGTGATGGAAGAATATTTCTGTTGGGCTGCCCCAGCATTCAGTTCTGCCCACTCAATCAAAAAAAATCAATGTATTAAGCAGGAGAGATGCTCATATGCAAGATAAAACTAAAGATGTTATCAATATTTGAGTATATATCATATTTACTGCAAGTTATCCTATAACACAGGTGATAGGTACGCTAATTGATGCGACCCAGAAATCAGAATTGCTTAAATTTGAGGTATTGGGATTGATAAAAAAAAAAAAATCACCTGATAAAAATAATAATCACCTGATAAAAATAATAATCACCTGATAAAAGAAGATCAAAGGCAAGAAGAAGACTTCCCCCCTCGACAATAGCTCTATCTAATCCCTCAGCACAGAGCTCTCTCTGCCTTTTCAGTCAAGATTAACATATTTAAAAACCTGCTAAACTCTGTCTAATCTTCAATCATTGAGAAAAGTAATTCAATTAAAGCAAGCCTTGGTGAAGTTGCTTTCTTGTTAACCACCCAATGTTAGGTACTATAAATTAAAATCAAATAAGAGAGAAAGAAAGAGAAGGTTCCTGTAGCTGGACAGGGATTATACTGCAGGTTTGTGATGGATCCACTGGCTGGGGAGGGGTGTGGGGGGCACAAAATTGCTATGGAGAGGTAATGACTTGCAATAAATCCTAAAAAGAGAGGTGAGGGACCTGATGTCGTGTAGCCAACACACACCACCACCACCAGCACCACCGATGGACAGCTCAGGGTGGGCAGGACTGACGGACAGAGAGCCGCAGCAGCGTGTCGGCTGGCTGGGTACGGCGCCGAGCGCTCGAGGAGTTGGTGCAATAAAGGGAGAAAAGAGAGATAATGTGAGTAAAACAGAAGGGAGGTAAAATTTGGGGGGATGAGGGAGGGAGGAAAGGCTTTAAAAAAATAATAATTTAAAAAAAAAAATCTGTATTTTTAGCATAGGAAAGAGAATCTGCAGTTAAGTGTCGACCAGCGCAACGAGGAAGAACCACTGCAGTCCATGTGAACGCCTGGGTATACGGCATCGAAATCCAACAATATGGCTGAGGATACCAGCAAAAATAAATAATAAATAAATAAATAAAAATTAAATAAATAAAATTATCACAGACTGCATCCACCTTTAAATCAGAATAAAACATCTAGAGATGCTTCCAGCTCGCACACGACAGCACCTTTGCCCACACAAGCGCGGTAAAGCCCGCAGAGTCATGAATTTCTTAGTAAAGTTAGGAATTTTTTTAGCTATAAAACACATATTTAATCGAAGAGACTGTAGACAGTCAGCAGAGAAGATGTGATATTAGGCAGCTGCGGTTGTTGAGGCAGCTAGCCCTTTTCTACCATTTCATTTGTCATTGCAAAGTCCCTGAATGGAAATGAAACAGAAGCATTCAGCCTCCCCAGCAGCAGCAGCAGGAGGAGGAGGAGGAGGAGGATGAGGAGATCTTTAATTAGGGCCTTCCAACCGGGCAGACAACCTTTGGGCTAGGCAGGAAGTGAATGCAGCAATCCAGCTCAACAGTTGTACAAAGAGATCTTCTCTCTCTTATGAAAGCTGCTATTATAAAAAACTTTATTTCTACATTTTCCCCCCTTCACCTTCGAAATAATGACAAAGGGAGCTACGTGTAAGCAAAAAAAAACTCACTCAAATTCCCTTTGTGGCTCCTGTAATTCATTCCATCATAGGGAAAATTAATATTTTTAGGATATTTATTCTTGCAGGAGCTATTTGTAATGGGAGCTATTCACCCCTTTGGATAGTAAAAATTAAATAAATAAATAAATTACACAGAATGACATCATAGACAGCAACATCTTAGAAGAGATTCAAGTTGAATTCAGAAGAAGCCGTTTCTCCATCATTATAGATGGAAATAATTCCCAGGGCTGCGTTGGAGCGCGCCCACGCCGCAGCGAGCCCGTGGGTTTGCGTGGACAGACGGGAGGGGGCTACGCTACGGCACCGTCACGTTTGGGATCAAGTCACGGGTGTCATCGCCCAGGATCTGAGACAAAGGCAGGGCTGAAACCCACCCCACAGCTGCTCCAGCCAGGCCCTCAGCAGCCAGACCCAAATCAGGTTGAACACATCCAAGGCAGCGTTTGTAGCCCGATGGATATTTAGTTTGGTGTATTTTGCTCTATTATCCCCCATAAAACCCTTTTTTCTCCTCCCTAGATTGGATGCTGTGAACAGGAAATATTTAAAACCTTACAGATAAGAAAGAAAAATAAATGACACGACTGGAGGAAGCAGATATCTGATGTTTTATCTACCAGAGGAGCCAAGAAATCCACGTGTAAAAACGCAGAGCTGCTGAGATTTAAGATCTGCACCAGGTGCTACAACCTATTTAAAAAGCTTCGTGAAATCAAAGCTCAGAAATACAACCCAACAAGCCAAGCATTTTGCATATTCATATCTAATACTTAAAATTCTTGTTATCAAATACCTTGGGGGAAAAAAAAAAAACAACAAAACCAACCAAACAAACCAGCATCTTCTACACATGACCCTCTTCTTCCAAAATCCTCATAAAATGGCTGGCCAAATAGCACCTCAGCAAATAAATCAGGTGACTTACCCCCCCCAAAAAATAAGAATACTTAAAAGTTGAACTTGTGTTACCCCCCCAAAAAATAAGAATATTTAAAAGTTGAACTTGTGTTCCTTGAATCTCTAATATCAATTCCAACAACCCCCCAAAAAATAAAATATTAAAGAAAAAATAATAGACCAAAGGAAAATATAGGGATAAATAATTTTAATAGCAGCCTTATCACCAAGCTCATCTACATATGAATGAGAAAACACTAAAGATTTAGTCATTTGGGGGAAGAAAAAAAAAAAAATAGGAGTATTTCATCATCTTCTACCACATAAGAGACCAAAGGTGGCTGAGGGAGCAAATACCCCACCCTGAGACAAGAGAATATTTTGCACCTACTCATTATGTCAAAGATCGTTCAGTATCTGGCCAAGATTACACAAAGCATCCACCACATGAGCTTTATTATTATTATTATTATTAATTTTCCTGTTCAGAAAGGTCCCTGAAGTGGAAGATTTGCAATGCAGTACTGGAGACAGAGAGGCCTTCTGCTGCGGAAGGAGGAGACATGGTGTGGGGTTTTTTTATTCCAAAAATAAGGAAGAAAAATCTCATTGCCGGAATTAAATATTTAGAAGGTTAAATTCGCTTTGCCAAGATAAAATTATATCTTTGAAAAATGTTTTATATACACGGAAAACACCCAGGATTGAGATTCCTGTTCCCCCCC
>NW_010298776.1:143297-145721 GCF_000700745.2 Antrostomus carolinensis | reverse complement strand
TACAGGTTGTTTTGCTGGTGGGCTAACAGGACAGTGTAAGATTGAGTCTTCACTAGGGGTACAAGGGAGTTCCTCCAGTCTTCTTGCTATAACACAAACTCTCTCAGGGCAGCTGTACCTCAACTCTAGAAATCTAAAGGCAATTTAAACAAAAATAAAACTTATTACAAATATTTATTCTTAGGGCACCTACCAGCTGAAATTGTAGTGTGGCTACTAAGTTAGTAAGGTTTGCCCTATGGTGTGCTCCTTACGAGGGGAGCAACAAGAAAAAACTGAACAAAACAATGGTTTCTGGAGGAACGTTTAATTGAAAGTTTTTCCCTTAAAAATATCATCTTTCCAAAAATGCAGATGTGCATGATAATCCTATAGGGATATTGGTATTTGGCCTCTAGGATTTTAAGAGTCCTGTTCCCAAGGTTAAGATATACAGAGAGCCAAATTTTATTCGAAACTATTATACAAGACAGATATGGAAGCTCATGGAGTATTACATTGCAAATCACGTGTTAAAGAGAGACACATGGCTCTTGAGCTATAAAATGAGTGGAGAAAGGAATGATATTCTAAAAAATTCTTTAACCACTTGTTTTACTCATTAATCTGCAGTTCACAAAGCTTTTTTTGCAGCAAAAAATGCATTATAGGACTGTTTCTGAAAAGCAAACAAATATTTAAGACATTTTCACCAGTAACATAACTGTGTAACAATAGCAAAACAAATACTGAGGGCGAGCAATGTTTCTATGAGTGAATGTGTTGAACAGCTGCCACTTTCCACCCTTGAGACTTCCGCGTATCTATGTTGGATGAAGTGATTCCCGTAGCAGATTTGTAATACACTTTGTGTCGCAGGGGGGTTAAAGGCAAGAGCTGAATCTGTGATACGGGGCCTTAATGCAGATTTCATCAAATCAAGGGGGACTTCTGCTATTGGCATTGCAGGGCTGGTGCTTATAAACAAAGACAAGGATCTGAATGTGCCCCATGGCAAAACTTCTGACCCAGTGCAATAGCTTCACAACATGATGCTATTCTCTTCCACCCTCACTCTCCCATGCGCTCCCATTTCACAAGTGCTCCCTGGAAAATGCGATGTGCTATCTCTCTCTGTATGTCCCTGTGACAAAGTGCTCTCCTTACCTCCATCTTCTGAAATGACATCAGGTGTTCTCAGATATTCACAGTTATTCTGAGACTGTCATTAATTTCTTACCAGATTTATAAAGAAGAGAACATTTGTTCTTTGAAAGATGCACTCTGAATTTTATCAGAAGAATGACATTAATCAGATGTTACCAACTGTGTCATTCCTGAGAATATTATTCTGTTCTTGTGGTCTGGATATTTTGTATGAGTGGGTTAAGCTCTGTTAGCTGCAGATGCAAGCAAGCAGCTGAACTTGGTAGATAGTAATTTCCAAAAACATATTTCGGAGTATCGTATTTTTGCCGAATACAGTTAAGCCTACTGCATTTTAAGCAGTACTAAAAGATATAATGAATAGCTTTGATTATCATAAATCATTGATTTAAAAGAGTACTGGTTAGTTACCTTTCAACTAGTTTATTGTTGATAGAATCCATCAAACAGTCTTTGGAGGTAAACAGCTTTCCCTCCTGAAAAAAAAATTGAATTTTCAGAAAGTTGTGCATGCTTTCTTCCTTTCCCTCCCCTCCTTCTCTGTGCCCCAAACAGCATATAATGTGCTGGTTAGGACACTTCCATGAGTTACGGAAAATCCAGCTCCAATAGTCACTTTTTTTAATATTCAGACCACAGTCTGGGCTCTAAGTTTCCTAAGTCCCAGAAAATGCTGCACTCCAGGGGTCCCCAAATTCAGTATACTTGGTTTATGCCATCACAGAAAGTAAGTCACAGCAACTAACTGTAGCCTCATGGCTACTGTCACAGCACAGACAAGATAGGCCTTTTTCTTCGAATCTGAACACTTCCGACAGGAGAGTAGCACAATGGTTAAAAGTTCAGGTAGGACATCAGTTTTAGGGCCTCCTGGTCTCCCTCCTTGAGTGAGTGACGCAACCGATGAGTTTGCTCTGGAGTCTCTTCCTTCCCCTAGAAGTTGCTTTCTGAGCTGCTGCCACAGCCTGTGTAGTTGGCAGGTACGTGCCCAAAATGTTGTGTGCTCTGCTTTGAGGTGAGGAAAATAAAATAAAACTAGAGCAGAAGCCCCAGAAAGAGATTTTCTGTGTCCAAGCTGACAGTAGATTAAAATCCCAGAGAGAGCAAATATCAGGGAATCACAGAAATTCACCTCGACCGTGAAGTACAGCCTGGGACCAATTAAAAGAGTGGATGTCATAGGCTTCAAGGTAACTGTTACTGTAGCTTGGGCCTGATCTTCATGTAGTTGTTTTGGTAAACCCCGACATGAGATGTCCCTGGGCATTACTGTCAGGG
>NW_010298776.1:120587-143271 GCF_000700745.2 Antrostomus carolinensis | reverse complement strand
GCAGGAATTTTGCCCACGCAAAGTCCTTTTGTTAATGGCTGTCTGGCTTCCTGATGCGTGGGCTCTAGATGTGCATGTATGTAGTCACACTTTCATAAAAAGACTTTGGATAAGTGACTGTTACTTGAAAGACCCAGGAGCAACTTGTCTGTTGCCAAATGGGGGGCCCAGTAGTTGTTCTTGCTGCAATAATCTCTCTTTGTTCTGCAGGATGATACCACAGCAGATCACAAAGTTTCTGAAGGGTTGCGTGGGCTTCCTGCCCAAGTTATGGTGGCATAACAGCTACCTCTTGGCTCTGAAGTTTGCTTCTTTGTTAAAAATAAAATCTACTTAAGCATCAGCCTTTTTGAAAGAATTCTTCAGAGTTCAAAGTAAATTATCTCAGGGATGATGATAGTCATTGGCCTTTAATTGAACTGTGGTGCTTAAAATCTAGAAACCAGCTCGTGGTTAATCATTTAAGTTCATGAGAAATAAGATTCAAGTTGGGGCAATTAGACAATTGGTTCATTACTCAAACTGTGTAATGATGTTTCACTGATCTTTCACAAATGATAATACAATAGATGAACTGTATAGTTTAAGAATAAGTTATTCCAGTTTTAGATAGTTGAAAAGTGACTTACTAAAACTGTTAATGGAAGTTATTCGAGATGTGCTGACTAAATCCTTTCCAATTAGTGTTGAGGTCTTGAAGGGCCAGTCTTAGCTTTTTATTAATATGTTCAGTTTATTAATGCATTTTTTGATATATGCATCTTGTGACTGTCTGGTACATCTCAACATGTTGCATAATTATTATCCTTTTAATTTGTTTTACTTGGGTTCTACTCCTTAATCTTGCTTAAAATTCAGAAATATTTCATAGCTTAATAACTTAATAACTCATTAGAAAGCCATGACATGTACTTGAGGTTACCTCAAAGGCTATCCATATTTAACAGTAAACTTGAGATAATTCACTGACAGTATGACTGTCATTGACCAGTTTAAATATTTAAGGTTGTGTTTTGACCTTTTGCTTTACATTTAAACCATAGAGAGAAACTGAAATAGATTGTGTACAGAATAGGGGTCTTTATCAGATCACAATTTATTATCAATTTCTTATGGCATTATCAAACAACAAAAAATTAGTATTTTGCCTGGTAATAGGAATATCTATATATAATTTCTTAAATATACACTTTTATAAAATTTTGTTACCTTCTAGGTGTGAGTCTTCCTCTTCATTATTAAAAATCCCTAATAAAAAGAACTGCTTCCAATTTTGGGTCAGCATCTGTGGCCGACAAATCATTGCCTAAGTATGATACAAGATACAAATTAGTTTTTTAAAGACAGGACTAATTAAAAATGTGTTTTTCAGGTCTTTCATGCTTTTATTTTGCCACATATAAAAAGGGCTGGTTTTGGATGCTTAAAGTGATGTTCTCTTGGGAACCTGTTTACTGAAATCTAATGTACAGAGCCAAGACTCAAGGAGAAATCACATCCTAGAGTCACAAACAAATTGGAAGCTTTAGAATGACCTGTTCAGTTTTGATGGGCTTTCCTGTGAAAATCCAGCATGTTTTTAGTCTCTGGTTTTTCACACTTTTCTCAGCCCATCAACTGCTGACTGTAGAAGTTTCTCATGAGTGAACAAAATTGTAGTTTTGCACCCCACCCAGCTGTGTGTAAGCCTGGCTTTGTCTGTGTTGACGGATACACATGATGTTTCTCTAGGTTGCCGATGTGATAGATTGTTTCCCGTTCTCCCCCTGTTGACGTCCATGAAATATTTTATTTCATTGAGTTCAAATGCTGCTCTAGAAACAAAATAAGCATGTTTTAATTCGTTTATGTCATAAAATGTAAGCTGTCATACTGCATTTACAAGGATTCCACAGATTTCCATTACCATCCTGTTTTGATTTAACTTGGTAATTGTATTTATGTAAAAAGGATCAATGATAAACTACCCATGGAGAGGGCTAATGACAAAGAGGGATGGAAGGAAGATGGGAAAGTATTTTATTCCCTGGCAAGGCTTTTTTATTGTCAGCCTTTGTGCAGACCATCATCCTTGAGTCCCTCTGCTAGGTACCCTTCCTTCCCTTTTACTCTCTGCCAGTCTATGGATGGCATAACTTGGTGTCTCAAGGAATCATTAAGTTGAGTAGTGACTCCAGAACAGTTTCTGATGTGCTTCTGATATCCTTCACACAAGTCTGGAGGTAACTTTGAAGAGTTTAGTTTTGTATTCTTCTGTATCACACCTGCAGAGAAAACTACTCTATTACTGCAGTATTTTAATACGGTGAAGGCAACTTGATCCAAGTTCCGCAGCTGTTCTTGTGGGCAACTGGTGACCCACAACCACATAATTCACGGTGTTTTGAACTGACAGTTTGATGATTGATGCTTATTGTCCATGAGATGTTTTGAGACTGGGAAGTGATCTCTAGGTCCTAAATGTTGCAACTTTTCTAAGCAGTTTGTTATTTTTGAGACTTGCCCAGAACGGATGCATATAGTTCTTTCTAGTCACGTATAGCAGTGATTATGTGTACTTCTTTGTCATAGCTCTCTTTTTTTCTCTGAAAGCTTTTACCTTCCATGAAACTGCTTAGAATCTTCCTGTACCTTTTGAGTTTTGTAGGGAGTTAATTAACTGATTTATTCCCAGGTGGGTTCTGCACCTCACCAGGTGCCTCCCGTACCAGGATCCATGCGTGCCTCGCTGTCCTTCTCGCAGTGCTGAACGCTGGCCAGAAAGCCCCATATGCTCTTTCCCATGCAATGCCAGAAGCCTTTAGGGGATGTTATGTTATTGCCCTGGAGAGGAAACTGTAGAACCACTTAAGGTCTTGTAACTCATGATAGCTAAAAGGCTTAAGACTGCCCTTGAGTATTGGTTTCAAAAGCTATTGTTTCTCTAGTAGAGTCTAGAGCATGACATGTAATCAGCATCAGGATGCACTGGGAAGTGATATTCGGTCGGGTTATGTTATGGAATGACAAGTTCTTACAGTAGTGAAATTTGAGAGATCTCAATGGGAAGCTTTGAGGCCCCTTAATTCTGTAGTACATAGTTCTCAAAGGCCTTTGCAGACCCATTTTAACATGTATAGCATTAAGTGTTTTTTCTTCTAGCACCTGTAGTTTGGTTCACATTCCTCTCACCTTTTCTTACTACTGGTTAGTGCCAAGATGTTTCCAGGACTGCTCTGGTCTCAAAGACCTTTTCTGCTACGTTTTGTTCTAAATAAGCACAAGAAATGTCTTTAGTATTTGCAAGTTAAAAGCATATTGAACTTCTATCCTTCAGAAGCAATTTGGCCTCCTTTTAAGGATCAAATAAGTAATGAATTACTGAAGATGCTGTGCTTCTAATTTGCACAAGGTTAAAGATCTTGTTAAATGAGGAATTTGTACTATGACTAACGCAGCTTTATTCTGGGGGAAGAGAGGGAGAAATACTCTATTTTATATATAATGCAGCTATATCATAGCCCCAAGGTCTCCTTAAAAACCAGAGCAAAACTGGGACTTAACTTCCCCTAATAGCTGGAGCAGTCCAAGATTTTTGTCTGGCTGTAGAGCACTTCTGCTCTATTTATGCTGTAACTTGGAATTGCTTTCTAACCATTTCCTAAGTAAGCACAATTTAACCAGTCAGCAGACTGATTTAGAGGCTGAATTCCAATATCCTTGTTCTGTGAATGGTTCCATTGGCTTAATTAACTCCTTGGGAAGTAAGGAAGTATTCAGAGTAAAAATGATGGACCTCAGTTTTAGCTAATCAGATTTAGCAGCCAGCTGAAATACAAATTCTTGTACATATGAAAACAACGGTGCTTTTCATAATTCTGTCCTCAAGAGATATAGTTACTAACATAATGACAATTAAAAAGTTTTATTGATGCATATATTTCTTAGCCCTCGCACATTATGAAGTACTCTAAGAAACCAGAGGATTCTTTGTTTAACAGCTAGTCAGCTAACACTCTAAGAAATCTTTCATTGTCATCTCTGTAATTCAAGGTTTGAAACAACTTTCATTCCCCAAAATAAACTGACAAGTGCATGAGGTGAGAATGCAATTGAAAATGCCCTGCCAATTTTATAAACAGACAAGCCAAGGTGCAGTTAATTTCTCAAGTCCTCAAGAGACCTAATAGGTTTGCGACAGAACCTCAGGAGCTGTGCTGTAGTGTTGATCCACATCAGGTGCTCTAAAGAGTGATTCAAGCACTTTTTGATGCATCCCAGAAAGGAGATAGAAACACCTTTCTCTGATATTCCAGTTGTTTGATGAAGAAAGTACACATTTCTGTTATCATGACAGGAAACAATGAACACAAGTTCTTAAAAGCTTTTAGAGGAAAGTTCTTAAAAGATGCCATGTTAAGTACTCTTAGGTATTTTTCAGTTTAATGATAGCTAAATACAGTGCTTACACAGGGCTAAATTAATCAATAACTTCCTAATTAAAACAAATATCTTCTCCCAGGGTTTTAAAATGTGGATTTTTTTTGTTATTATTAAACAGTCAAAATGTTTTTGTCAGATAAGGCAAGAAATGGATTGTTGAACCTAGGAACCTCCTGCATACTAGTCCTGAATACATTAGCATTAAGTATTTTACCTTCCAGACAATAAATTATGAAAAGGCTCTTTAAAGTGGGGATGATAGGCAAAGGATGATGGAGGCCAGTGAGATGGTGGTAAACACATTCACTTGTAGTGCTTGCAACCTCACTTCAGACATGCTGTAATTTGTGAAGAGAGTTGTCTGTTCTCAGCTGAGTTTCTTTATAGGAAAGCCTAGCACACTAGCTTTGCTTTAAAGAGGTCATAGAAGCTCAAGCTGAATATGGCAGGTCTGAATGAGAAGCTGTGGGAGGAAGATTTTCTTCACTAGCTTTCACTTTCAGGAGGTTTAAAATCCTCAAGATTCTCAACTTTTTAAAAAATTTTCAAATGAAGTTCATTGGGTTAGCTTTGATGTGGACTGTAGACCAGTGTTATGAAAACTTAACCTTGAGAAATACGCAGCCTTTCTGACTCTTCCTGTCTCCCTATCACGCTTTTACATTTCCACTTGGTAGGCTAGCTTCCACCATGCTATGATAATTGTTTGCTAGCACTATTAATGAGCTCTACAGCTTTGGCAAACAGCAGATCAAATTGGTGTGACCCATTCCTACTCAAAAATAAGCTTACCTTAATACTACTAAACTAGTAGTATTAATATAATTTAAATACAATGTTACCCTGGATAGATTTTAGAAGGATATGGCTCAAATGGGTAGCTGGTGCATTTTCATGTACAAAATCCAGAGTCTGCTTTGAATGTTTATCTTAAATTTGTCTATAAACTATAAAACTCCATTTCAACTACATAATTGCCTTTTAGTATCTTTGCCCATCAGCTGTAAAACGTCAAACAATCATTAGGAACTTCAGCAATGGGTCCATTTTATGAGTGTATAGTAAACTTTTTCATCCTAGTGAAGTTTATTTAGGTATCATAAGTTGATAACATTCTAATGCATGAAGAAAGAGTGCTTTCTTTCTTCTGAATCAGACAGTGTTCCCCTGATAACTATCCTCAAGTAAAATATAATGAAGTGAGCTTTAGTTTTATGAGCACTAGTATCATGTCATATGATGGCAAAGTTTATAAAATAACTGGATATATACATTATATTAATATTAAAAAGGAATGGGGAGATTATAAAAAGGTATTTAATAGGACATGAGAAAAATATAGCTTCTAGATGATGATGTTAGGAGAAACATTTTTCTCCTCTAAAAAAAAATGAATTTGAGTAAGAAAATCTAGTGTCAGCAGGGCTCTGAAACTTTTTTGTACAACTTTATTCATATTAATGACAGTGAGTATTCTTTCTGTAAGGTTTTGAATCATCCTCTTAAGTTTCCATTGCAGAAACCTTTTCTGTCATCCTAGGTAATATCCAAACCATCCCCACCCCAGTTACTGAATCCTATAGGATTTTTCCATAGGAGTAATTAAGAACACTCATCTTTTCACTTTCTGCCATAATTCTTAAGGAGCCATAGGAGAAAAATAGGCTTTAGAGGAGTGGAAAGAATTCCTTCCGAGTGAAAGCAACTTGCCAAATGTCATATGTATGTCCTGAGTGAGGAATTTCAGTGTAGGTTGCTTCATCCTTGCTTTGTGAGTACTGGCCATGGGATGATGCTGTCATTGAGACTGGAACTATCTTGCATTTCCTAGTAGCCTGAAATGGGGCCACGCACCAATGAGTTGGGTCTAGTGTTTACATGGAATCTGTTTGCGTAACCAAAGGAATGGAGTCTGTGTAAACAATTCCCATCAATTATGACAGCTAATGCCTGCTCAGCAGTATTAGACTCAGTACTTAAATATTTCAGGCTGATATCTATTTGTTTTCTCACTATACTGGAGTGTTTATTAATAAGATTTAGTATGTAAATACTCTTTGCTAGTGCTCAGTGCTGAACATGCTCTCCTTTTAATGGGATTTTTGTTTTGTCCTAGTAATATTAGCTTAAGAGCCACTGATGGCACAGCCTTGTGCTAATTCAAGCATTATTGCTGCCTGTGTAACATGCTGCCCTGAGTCATTGAAAAAATAAATATGAATTCATTCAGTGTCTCAGTGGCAGATGATGACACTAATATTGTAGCAGGCCCATAAATTGATGGTCATTTTCAAAACCACACTGGCTTTGACATGCAGATCTAGATACAAAGAGAGAGTCTGCAATTGTTTCCAATTACCTTGTCGTCAAGCTGACATTTCCCCTTGCTTAGTCAACAGCCTGTTTTTTAAGCTGTGTCACCCCTGTCCCAGTCTCGGTTCAACAACGCTGTCTCTCCATTCCAGTGGCCGTTTTGGTATTGTCATTTCGTTGAATCACCCTATAGGTGATATATTGCACACTTGACTGAGGAGTTTTTCCTGCTAGCATACCTCACTCATAGGGAACCTTTGGTGAATCTGTTGCCATATTTTATTTGAGAAGGTGTTGTAACTCATTGTAGTTGGCACCAGCCCCAATCAAGGTCAATGCCAAACTTGGTACTGGTGCCAGCAGTCTGTTTTCCCTGGCATAGCTACACCACTTCTCTGAAGGACCTTAGCTGAGTCAACAATAGCATGTTTCCGTCACTGCTGCTACATTAACTCTGGAAGTTTTGCTGGAAAAATAAAGTTGGCAGGGTTTGGTTTGGTTTTGTCTTTCTTGTTTCTAGCCAGCATAGCAATGCCAGAAAAAGATTCTCGTGGAGACTAAGCATTAGCTCTACAACTTGTGGAGGCAGCTGATCAATGAGTCCTTCAGTCTGACCAGCTTCAGGCTGTACATAGAGGCCCAGGCAGAGGGAGAGGCTACAGTGCTATTCTGTGGCTGCAAAAACTGCAGATCCCCTAGCCTGGAGCAACAGTCCTGCTCTTGTCTCTTCTAAGTGGAGAAAAATGGAGATGTCCAGTGTAAACTCTACTGCCTTGTTCTGTGCTGTGAATAATAGCAGAGGACTCTGGCCATCGAAAGCTGAAGGTATTTCTTAAACCACTGATCTCAACAGTTTCACCCAAGCTGGATTTGGCCCATGCTCTTTCCAACCTGTACCTCAATAAAGCATATATTCATATTGAAAATTTAATAATTGATGTGATCGACTGGGCTTGTTCTCAATTTTTTACAAGCTCAGTGGCAGTGAAATCAGGGTAATTAACTGTGGCAAAAGCAACAGCAGCAAAGAGTAAGGGGTGATGTTTGGATTCCCCCACCCTTCCCCTCTCTCTTTCCACGTGGCTGGGAATGTTTAACTGTTCAAGAATATTAAGGTTAAAGAAGAAGCACTGACTTAAGCTCATGAGGTTGTGTGTTGATATGATACAGTTCTTAGGGAATATTGTCCTGTGGTACCATAACCCAGTCAGGTAGTTTGAGAATACGTTTCAATCACAGTTCAGGAGTTCCTTCCCTTCATGGTTTAAAGACCCTTACCATTATTATCTGTCTTTCTGTGGTTTTCTAGACTGCAGTTGACTATGATAATATTACAGTACAAATTAAATTCTTCTTCAAGTGACTTTTTGCCTAGATCTCATTTGCTGCTTTCCTGCATAGGTTATGAAGTGTCACAATGCAGTAGTACCAATCATTAGTTTTTTCATTTAATGGGTAGTTTTAATGTTCTAGGAGAACCCATTTTCTTAATGATAGTATTTTTAGGCTGTTGCATATCATTTAACTAGTTATTATTTGTTCTTTACTTTTTAAATGTGTCTAGTTATACTGTTCTGACATCGTTGCAACTACAGTTCTACAGTCTAAGTAAAGCAAACACATGTGTTTTCATGGATAGTTTCAACTTAAAGTCTTAATTTTTTCTTGTGTTTAGTCCTAATTATGTAACATTTCTAGTGACGCTTCACCATTGAAAAGCTTCCATAAATTCAAAAGTTTTGTTAGGTTAAAGTCTATTAAATATGCCACTAGGAAAATACTTTATATATATCAATATGTTTAAGTGTGCTTTATTGACACTCTGCTTTCAAAAGGTTTTATCTGGTGATACTGTTCACCCGTGGTTAACAGTGGATGTTTGAGCCCTGGAAGTGCAAAGGAAATTTGCCACTCCTGTCTTTTAGAGGTCTGCTTCCAAGTGTGGGATTCATAAATCTGAGCTAAACATAGGAGCCAGGTTAAGGAGGGGCTTGGCAGGGACTGCTTTCCACCTCTTCTGCCAGAGCTGCAATTCTCCATCTTAGACAGAGATGCTTAAATTCCACTTATATGTCACATGTGTAGATGTCATGTTTTCCAAGGGTCTAGACTTAGTTATCTTTGAGATGCCAAACATGGTTCCTACCCCTCACCTCCCGACTGCCCCAAACCTGTTACACAGATCAGTGTGCCTGTTTTAACCTGGTCTGTCCATCTTCTCAGATTGTTACTAGGCCTGGCTTTGAAGGGCAGGAGACAGGTCATTCCTCAAAGCTTCAAGCTGATGTCTGGGCTACATCCCTGCTGCAGTCCTCCTTACCCTATTGGTAATTTCCATGTCTCTGGATCACCTCTGTTTGAACAGTGAAGACAGTGACAATACAACGTTTGTAGGCATCGGGATGAGTACTTGCTCATTTGGCTTATATTTGAAAACTTGATGTGATTGTAATCTGTGTAACCTATTTCGACTTCTAATTATTTTATTTTTCTTCTTTGAAATATTTTTTTTTCTTGTATCCCAGCTCAGTTCACAAAGGAAACCAGGTTTACTCGTGCGTTATGTCTGGGGTTTACAGACACATTCAGCAGCTAATTACACTAGCATGGCTGAAGCAGTTTCTACTCATGGCTGTACATACTGCCTTTCCTTGGGAAGTCTGTGCAACCACCATGGTGATAGCTGAATGGGATGTGCATTTGTTCCTCCACCACTGTTTATAATCTGTTATATTAATGTAGCCTGACACTGGTTTAATTTACAGTATAATAATGGGCTGTAAACTGCAGCTGTTCACAAGCAGGTTCGTTTCCCATTCAGCCACCTCTCCAGTGAAGGCGATAACCTCCAGGAGCCCAGCAGGATGCAGCTTTGGTCAGTCCAATGCTATCTGCTGTCACATGTGTCAGCACTCTCTGTCCACCCACATCCCCATGGTGACCTCTGGTTTTACTGGCCACTCAAAAGGTTGACCAAAAAACAAACTTTGTCTGGAGCTCACACTAATTCATAAGATAATTCAGTGCTTATGAGTTAGGGACTCACATGGAGCTAGTCTTCAGTAGCTTTTCCTTATTTTAGTGTATTTGGTAACTTGGCAGAATAGAGCTTTTGGTCATTTACAATCGAACCAATTACTTCATGTAGGAAAGAACACATTAGATCTACACAGTAGCTTCTTTTCAACGAAAATGTCCTTGCCATTTAGATGTTATCTAGATTTCCTGCATAAGAGTTGGAACAGAGCCAAACGTTACATGACTCCAGAAAAATATATTGCTTTAAAATTTTACTTGGCTTTTTAGAGAATGATTTACTTTTTATGAGGTGAGGAGAAAAAGGAAGGAACTATGTGACAGAGTAAGAGACAGATAAATTTTTATATTGAGGGTATCTGAGGAAAGTCTTACAGGAGATTTTTTTTCCAAAATTTTTTTTTTTTTAATCCAAAGTGTATTTTATTTTGTTTGCCGTATCTATCAAACCGTGCTGAAGGAACAATACATACATGTATACAGTGATGCTGGATTATATCAGAGTGCTGTGTAAAATCTACAAATTCCCCTTGAAATTATAGGTTCACTGTGTTTCACCTGACTGCCATCCCCATTTTGAATGTTGGGCTAATTTACTTTCTCCATTGTTATCTTATCTCCATTTTGGATTGAGATTCCCTGGGAAGGGAGAAGGTGCAGAGTGTACAGAGTGAGTGACAGGCTGGCTCCTTTTCAAAAGATGCTTCATAGCACAATAGGATGGGAGCAGCTTTTGAAATCCCATTCATTCTGGCTTCTTGACACAGGCTTGGGGTCTGAAACAATAAAACATCCCCTGAGATAGAACAAAAGGCCAGTTGTTTTAGCATAAGCCTTTAAAATATAAAGTTTTGGAGAACATGCAGAGAGCTTGGGCAGGGGAGAACAAGCAAGGCAGTCTCTCCTATGAGAGGTTGCTTTTTACTGATAGAGACCACAGAAGAAGAGAAAGGCTTTCTGCACAAGAGGAGGAGGAGCCATGATTCAGTAAATTATGTGGAGCAACAGTGTGTGCAGTCCCATTTTAGGGAAATCCAAGAGAATACCACAACACAGTGCATCAGTGACCTGCAAAAAGCTCTACGTATTTTTACATGTGTTCCCATGTGTTTCTTGTGAACACATAAGGAGAGAGCAAATTAAATAGAAAAGTTTGGGTGCATTTGCTATAGGTCTTCCCATGCCCCTGGAGAGTGAAGCATCATAAACTGCTAATCAGATAGGAGCACTGAGCACTGGCGTGCACTGAGCTACTGGGCAATCTTGGTATCTTAATAGTTCTGGGCCAACAGCCCCTGTGCCTGATGGTCCTGCTTGTGTAAGGACACTAGGTGCAGGGTTCCCATATGGGAGGAACCACAGTGTGACAGTCTGTTGTACTGTCATCTACAAGATTAAAAGTAATATGCACTTGTAATACAGAGTAGAAGTCATCAGAAAAAATTCTTACCACAACTATGACATATACAGACCCTTATTCTTAAGTACCAGTTGTACTTAATTTCTTTGTTTTACCTATTATATGCATTAATTGACAACAGAGAACTGGATGATGCCATCTAGCAATAAAACACCCGGCTAAAATATGTAATCTGGCTGGACTTTTTTCTCTCTCTTCACTATATGAAATGTGTTTTCTGCTATTTTTTTTCTTGGTTTTTGACGTGAAGGTGGCAATTCTCACAGAGTGTTGGGAGATCTTGATTTTGAAATCTGTAAATGAAAGGTACCTTCAGGTACATCTGTTGTCATTATTAACATATCACTTCTGTATTAGATGATTAAAACCAAGTCAAACTATCAAATACATATCACTTTAACATAAACACATTTTTAGAATGCCAGTCATTTTGCTAGGTCATAAAAAGACAGAATGTTTCAGGTGACGTTATCAAGTTCAGAAATACCTTATTTGAGAGAGAAGATTCAAAAGGTACCAGTTTACGCGAACTGCTACTCTTACAGCAGAAGTTAATGAGACCAGGATTTGTTAGGGTAAAAAAACCCCTGTTTCACATTGGGATAGTTCCCACATAAAAGAGCCTCTAAAAAGTCCCATGTAAAAGTTCAATTTTTGTTTTCTGTCAAAATCAGGTGGCACAGCCTGTCATGGGAAAATAACTGAGGCAGTTTGAGGCCCTCAAGTTGTGGAGAGATGTATGACCCTTGGGTTAGAGGATGTAACTACGTAAAAGCAACGGTCTCCAATTGATTTCTTAGACTCATATAGTTTGGCTTCTTGTGTAATCCAGGGAAATTCTGAATTTACTTTAATTTGTTTCAGGAAATCAAACCAGAGCAGTGACTATAAAGATCCTTTTACATCCTGTTCTAGTAGCTTTCTCAGTAAATGCTCTCATCTGCAATCACAAAGACCACAGGATCCTTATAACTTAGAGAAATAGTGATTGTCTGATAGCGGGTCCTGTGTTTTAATTTTTAATATTTATTTTTTACCTTAAATCTTGTATCATTGCTGCTGTGACCATTTCACAGCTTGGGGATTGGTTACAAATCCACTTTTAATTGGCTTTCTGGTAACCCAAAAAAGGAGAGGGCTGTGGAAACCTGGTGATTTTGTGCACATTTTAATGATGCTTTTGAAGAGCTAAGTGAAAAAAGGTATATTTCTTTCTAACTAGTAAATTTGCTTGCCTTTATTGTTGCTGTTTACAAGGTGCCTTTCATTTTGTTGTTTACTCCTGGTTTATTCCTAGTTTTAAGCTGCAGTGTTTACCTACACAACAGGGCAAAGGCAAGCCACTATTACTGCTCTGTGAAAACTTTTTAATTTAGCTAGCAACTACTAACATCAAAAATATAAACCACTGCCTTGCTCTCAGTAATCTGAACTGCAAAAGCAGGTAAAAGCCAGTTAAAATTTGACGCTTGGCCACATGGTGAATTTTTGAGAACCCCAGCTGTCTGAGGTGTAAGAACATCTGTGATTGTCAACAGTTCATTAGAAAATTGCTGGTAATAAAAAAAAACCAGCCCCCCTCTTCCCCAAAGCAGTTGGATTCCTGATGGTCTGCCCGTCCTCTGTATCATTTTACTTCGTTCACAAAGAGGCTAAATTTGCAACAAATCTTTCTTCTGTGTTTCCCTCATGGTGCGAAGATCTAACATCATTATTCACTCCTTACTTATACCGGATTTGAATATGCCATTGTTTCTTGGACAATAAAAACATCATTTGCCTAGCAGTCAACACATACATTAAATCTTTGCCATATGTGTAGTACATTCCTGTGTCATATTCCTTGGACAGAGCCTGGATAAATTCCTTTGGCTCGAGTTTTGACATGATGATTGTAATAACTGAGAAAGCGTCCATTAATAACTGGTCAGAGCACTAAGTTAATACTTTGTCAGGATCCTTTGCAAAATTTGGATATCAATCTCTAGTGTAGTACTGTCTAGCAGTTTGCACATTACATCAAAAATATGCTGAACTCTAACCATTTTTATGCTTAAAAAAAAAAAAAGAAAATGAGAAAAAAGATGGCATGCTCAGTCAGACCTGTCTGTGCAGGGAACCAAACACAGGCTGTAAGTCTGGCTGTAGGATCTTCTTGAGCTTTGCAGGTCTGTTGCTGCTTGGATTCTTCTCTTTGAATTTTTGGCTGCCTGCAGCAGAATTTCCATTGCTAACGTTGTCTCTGTGCCACATAACAACAGGGGTAGGAGAATGATCTACTATTTAGTATTTCTTTCTCGCATGTTTCTGCAGCTCCCCCTTATTTCTTTCCTTGTATTTGGCTATAGACCTGAGGGTGAGATCACACATGTATAGAATGAGAGCCGTAGAAACACATTACTTGGCCGTATTTAGTGCCAGCATTTGAAAGGGCCAAATGGCTTTTTGAGTTTTCAGTATCGCATGTTGGAGATGTCACAGGCTACTACTATTCACTGCTATTTACTCCTTGCAGCACTTGTGTAAAATTTATAAATACTTTCACAGATGGACATCCCTTTTTAGCTACAGGAAGTGGATGGCATTGACCTATCATATAAAAACAATATAGTGCTTCTGAGCCAATGGTTCTCTGTAGACATTTGAAATGAGCTGATTATAAAAGCAAAGATAGTTTAACCATGATGTTTGTTCATTGTTTTTGTCCTCAGCAGTTCTGTGTAGACTCTTTTCATAATTAAGGGCTTTACTGAGTAAAAGATTCCCAGCAGTCACCCTGGAATTGGATTAACAGCAGAAGAAACTCCCCCTTGCTAACCACATGTTCAGTCCCTTTCTATCTTCCCATATACAAACCCTTCTTCAATTTGTTTAAATGAATTGCTGTAATTTGGCTCTGTGGACTTGAAGAAATCTAGCCAGGGTTTATTTAGAAGTATAGTGCTGCATAGAGTCTCCATCTGAAATTAGGGCCATGTTGTACAAATTATTGTATAAACAAAAATTAAGAGAAATCCTCTGCACTGATGAGTTAATGATTTTGGTTGTCAAGACAAAGAATGGGAGAAAGGAATAGTCTTATCTCTGCCATATGCTCTGGATGCAGAGATGGTAACTTACCAAAGGTGATGGAGAATGCGTTACAACATTTAGAATTGAACCTTGATTTCCTGTATCTGAACATGCTGCATTAATTAAAAAGACTGACTTCTATCTTGTCAGTCATTATAAACTCTGCAGTCATTTGAGGTTGGTACAGTGCCAGGACATGTATGGTCATGAAAGAAATATAGCTAACGTTAAGCAGAACTGTATTTCTCTTTACTTGCAGATGTGTGAAAATAAGTAAGTTTTGTCTCTCTGAATTACAAACTTCATTCTTGCTACACTGGTAGAAAAGAAAGGATCATTTTAGTATATCCGTGTTTTAAAGCTGCTGTCTGGGTCAGCATGTCCCAGCAGTCTCCATCCATTTCTAGGATCATCTTTGTGTTAGTGGTATAAATATATTTGCACAAGTCATGCAGCACAACTTGATTGTGTTCATTATCTTTTGGGAAAAAGCCTTTAGGCTCAGCTGAATCTGCCATTCTCATGTGAGACGGTTTATTTTTGCGTATCCTCTTAAGTGGATATCTTGGATATGAAGAAGTGACTAACAAACTCAGTAGGTGTAGGATATTGACAGATGTACTCCAAGGAGTCTAGCCGTGGTGTATAAGACATTACCATCTCTTTCCTGTCCATCCCATCCATGTGCCTGAGGTTACCAACCTTACAAAATCGAACGTGGTGAGAAGTGCTTCAGTCATTTCAGTGCAAAGACCAGAGGCTTAAATCAAACATAACCTTTGTTGGCGATATAAGCTGAACTGCCAAGCTTTGCATCAGCCAGCCATTCTGTGGCATTGGCTCTGCTGTAGGGGCAGAAGTGTCATCCAAAGAGGAAGAGACCAAGAGCCAGCATGGCAGAGGAGGACAGTGTATCTGAAAGGCAGCTCGGGGACATTTGTGGGAGAACCCTCAAAGCATCACCAGAACAAAGAGCTGTGTGAGAGTTCTGCAGTCAGTGTCACAGCCCTGTTCACAGCTGTGATCAAGTCACAGGTCACCTGTGTTTTTGGGGACCACGTCAAAGCTTGTCATGTCTGGGTACCACACTGGTTCCAACTGGATTATCAGCAGTGGTGGTGGGGAGGGATCCTTGTAGTAAGATAGGGCCTGGCGACCGGAAGATATCGCGCTGTACGGAAAGGTAAGACACCCCTCTCTCTCTCTCCTAGTAGCCAATAGCATTTAGCCTGTGATGTAAGCAGGCGGAAGTGACGTAGTGAACCCACACCATATAGTACTGTGTCGCACATCATTAAACGCCATTTGCAGCATCCTCATATTGGTGTCAGTGCTCATTGGCCCAGAGACGGGGTGAGGGTTTGTCTCTGTGCCTCCTCGACCGGACGGGATGTTGCGGGATAACAACTGCAACAGATCCTGGAGTGAGGATGAGCCTTGTGTATATGGGGGTGTTTCCACCCTGAAAACTGTATAAGCAGTCGAGATACCCTGCAGAGTCAAGTGCAGTGAGACTTCTGATAACCAACACAGCTCTTCCTCCTAGAGTCATTTGAAGACAGGCGGTGGGAACCATTTCTAAGAGACCACTTGCAGTTGTCCTGTGGTTTTGGACACCATATCAAGCCCAGAGACCGTATGTCTTTTGTGCTGTAATTTGTATCTTAATGGTAATGAATTGGGTTGAGATCTCTTGAGATAGAGATAATATTCCTGCAATAATAAGGTTCTAAAATGTTATTTTTTTCTGTGAGATCTGTGGGATTGGCAGGTCAGAAGAGACTGTTAATGCATTTTGTATGCTGTTGATATAATGTATAAATACCGGGTTGATAGTTTTTTTCACAAAAAAATCTAATTTCCAGATTTGGAGTTTATTTTGTCATGAAAAATAACAACAGTATGAGGGTGGCTCTTTAAATATCTTACAGAATTACACAATAGTGCTCCCTGTGCTTGGGCAAAGTATTTTTTTTTTTTACTTTCTTGGGAACAGTGGTGAAAGGAAGAGGAAATTGGAGAGACATTTAAAAAAGACAGTTCTAGTTCAAAAGTTACCCAAGCAAACACTCTTGACCAAGGTGTTGAATTATAGAGTTTGATATTCCATAAAACTAAATAATCGGAAGTAATGCTGCCAATAAAAGACATTCATTTATTTACTCAAGGTTCCCATTGTTGGCACTAATAATACATTTCAACATATTGAAATTGCCAGATAATTCTTTTGTTACTTTTATGCTGGATGATATTGTTATTTAAATGAACCTGCAGACCACACTGTAATGAAGAAATGCATGTTTTTCCTAACAGTTATCAACCAGCATTCCAGCAAAATGAGAATAGTTACCTCCATTCATTCTGAGGGGAAGCTGGGGGTCACTGTTTTCAATATGGACCTTTTAAAAGCCTTTCAGCAGTGAATAATTATAAGCCACAGCTTCAGAAATTACCTGTATTCACTGTAGGGAAGAAAAAACTTTTATCTTTTGTAATGAAGTACACTTGCTCATTCAAACTTTGTAAGACTTCCTTAAAATGGCAGTTGCATTGAGCTGATTTGGTATTAGGTGGAGTAATAAATCGATTTTTAAATATACAGATACCCTTGTTTACTCGTTTTTACTTTTTTTGAATTTTGGATCCATCTTGTCAGATAATACAGATGGAAAAAACATGTTGAGCTCTTGTGTAAATAACCTTATCTGTACAAATTGCTGTTACTAAAACAAATGTTACTTCATTTGCAGTTTCAAATTCATTTTGCACTTTCATTTGAAGATTGGAATTTGAAACTGGTTTGGTCATGCTAATTTTTCTATATTAAGTTTTAGAAAAAGATTTTTATAGTTCAAAACTGTGCAGAAGATAGGGATTGGAAATATGGCTTGCAGCAATGGGCTTTAGACTTTTCTCTTTGTTCTTAAAAACAAACAGGTTGGCAATTTTCATTGGTGCAAAGAAACAGAAAAGTCATTATCTGAGGAGTAATTTTTAAAAAATTATATACAATAATGTGTTAATTATTGACAGAAAAAAGCATGCAGTTTTACTTCTGAAAATGTGTGTTCTGGATAATGAAAAACATTACTCTGCAGCCTCTATGGGATTTTTTTTCCACTTGTAAAAGTTTTTTTTTAAATCAAGGAAAAAACTGACCCCACACTTTCCTAAGTGGGATTTTTAGGCGAGGGATAATTCAAGCCTCACCCTCAAACTCTAAGTAAGCACAAAGGTAAAGGTTGAGAGTTTTGCTTTTGAATTCTACGCATTTACTCCTGTAGTAAAAATACCTCTTTTTTTTCTTTTTTTCTTTTTTTAACTAAATGGCACATTGCAAATTGGGTTGATTATTTCAGTCAAAGGTGTTTTTCCCATAGTTGGAACAGAGACTTGATTTCCCCACTCTTCTTCCCTGTCCTTTACAGCACCAATTCCCTTCTGTTAGCATCACTCAAAAACCACTTCATCTATAAAATAAAATCTAGCTTTGTAAATAAGATAATTTCCCAGTAGCTAAAAGTTTTAATCCTGCTTGTGAAGCTGTTCAGACTGAGTGATGCTGCTCTATTACTTGTTCCATGGGGTGGCAGTGGGAACAGCAACCTGATAGAGATGGATGATGTTGCTCTTAAAGTTGAGGTTTTTTAACCCCCCCACTCGTGGTAGCTGTATTAATGGATGGGTAACCAGGTAGTTTGTAGCTGTATATGTCTATCACCCTACTTAATAAATATTTATTAGACCAGAATTTTGCCTGTGTATTAGTTATATTTAAATATGGGCCATATGTTCAATACTCTGAGAGGCTGATCCGTATTTCATTCAACTGTTTAGTAAACTTTCTGTCTTCTGTCCATGTACTCAGGCTCCCAAGCTATGGTAACACACACAAATAGGTGTCTAGAAGACTAACATAGTCCTTATTATATATCCAGCAATGTTTTTGTGCTATGAAATAGCTAGGACCAAGACCCATAGGCAGTGTACAAATACAGAGCAAAGAGTTGCCCCCTCCAGAGAATTTACATCCAGATGGCTGAGACATATAAAGAAATTTTCTCAGGGTAACAAGTTGCCTCATGTCAGCTGACAGGAATATGCGTTCTCAGCAAATGCAGGGTAATTCAAGCTGATTTAGCCCTTTCTCCTGTGGTAACTTTTAAACCCAACGACAGGAGACAACAGGTGGATATAAGCAGATGGGGAAGGACGAGGAGTGAATAAGGAGGTCGGCTTCATAGGTAGTGGGCTCGATATTGCAGCAGCACAGCCATTGTCAAGCTTTTTTTCTAGCATCAGAGTTAAGAGGAGGCTTGAGAGGGGATTTGAAGGAGGATAACGAGGCAGCTTTGTGGACATGAACAAGGAGCTCTACCCAAGCATGGGGGCAGCAGGGGAGAAAGCACAAAGATCCTTGCTTGAAAAGGTAACAAATGGGTGATGGAGCCTACTGTCAGGGGCTGACTGGAGGTGGGAGCTCTCCCCTCTGGAATAAATGAATGAGAATAGGTTGGGAGGGGATTAGGCTGAGAATGCTTTGAAAGAAAAAGCAAGTAGATTATGTTTATATAACAGAAAAAGGGAAACCACAGCAAAGAGGAGTAACAATGGTCAAAGTGATGAGCAAAGAAAATGCCAGTATCAAAAATATTCCTCAAGCTTTTCCAAAGCTGCTCTTTCAATAAGCAGAAGGAAGAGGTGCATTGTCACGGTGGCTTTGTGTGCATCCCCATCGTAACCAACTCCTCACAGTTGCTTTCTGAAACTCAGACATTATCACTAGAAATTTTCTAAGCCTGGCATCTACCTTTGAGGTGAGCAGTTATAATGGCTAAGCCAGAAGAATTTTCTTCTTCTTTATTATTATTATAAGGAAAAAGGACAAAAGCATACTTTCCTGCTGGAAAAAAAAAAAAAAAAGTCACTGGTCTCATCTTTTGCATTTCTTTAAATCATTACAAGAATGAACTCATTGCTTTGTTGATTTGTCATGATTGTTGAAAATTCAGCTTTACAGATTCCTCAGTCTGTTAAAAACACTGTTTTTGTTGTGTCCTAAGTTGTGCAGTTTTCATTATTTGCTTCTGAAAAAAAAAGGCTTTTTTAAAAGGATGTTTACTACCAGGCAGTCTTGTAGCAAAGCACATATCTGTCCTTAGGCAACCATATTCCTCAAAATCTGAAAAAACCCATAACTGAGTATATACTGTATTCTTACATGAACCATCTGTTGTTGATGGAAAAGCAAGCACAGATGATTTGCACTGGCCTGTTAGTGCAATAGCAACATTAATTCTGTCTGGGTTGGAGACCCAGGATTTAGCTTGACCTCATCACTTCTGTCCTCTGTGCCACTGGAGACCAGTGGGCTGCACTGGTGCATCCATCCTTTTTGGGAAGAGTGCAGCCAGCCCCACTGCTCGTGTGGCCATTGCCCACTCATATCCATATTGCTGTGCTGAAGGTCATTCCTTAAGTCTTTTGGTTGTGCCTCCTGCACAAAAGACACATCTGCAGTTTGTTAGGAGAAAAAAATAGAAAAGGTTGGTGTCAATACCACTGAATTGATGAATTTAACGGTGAATACTAAGCTCTGTCCGGATGTTTTGAAGTCAGAGTGGCCTTATTACTGTACATACTTACAGAGGCTTTTATAATCAATTGCAAAGCTGTATGATGGTTTTGACATGTGACATATATACAAGGGTGCACTAATCACTGATTTAACATAATGCTTAGCCCTGTTGTGAACACTGTCATTTGTTTAGTGCACAAATCATATTAAGCCAACCACCAGCTATAATTTTGGAAATTGGTGGAATATTCCTATAAAGAAGCACAAAAGATTGAATACGTTCATTGTCTTAGTGACCAGTTGGGGAGGGGGAGGCTGTCCTCTTTAATTTTTTTGTCTTTTAAAAATACTTTGTGGGCAGCACAGACACTGCATATCTTTGTATCCCCACACAGTCACCATGTTAATAGCTGTTTGCTAGCTGTGGTCAGTTAATTTAAAAAAGCTGGCACGCTGGTATTATAGGTTGCAATAGGTTATTCTTGAATCAAATGTAGTATTGTTGCTTCAAACCAAACCCCCACCCATGACAAAATTCATTATAGCTCTTTAATTTATGATAGTGTTTGAAAGGATGAACCTGAGATAATATGAAAGGAGATTCAGTTTCTTAAAATTTTCTCAAGCCATGAATCATCCTGTTCCTACTTTGCTTTTGCGACATATATAGACTCAGCAAGGGGTTACTGTAGGTTCAGGAATCTAGCACTTTGTTTTGTTGCAAATACAAAAATAGATTATATAATGTTCACTGACACAATGAACACGGGTGCACTCCCAGAATATATTTCTCTCCTGAATGTATATTATATTCATTGCTGTTATGTACATATATGCAAGGGAGTCAATCTAAAATATGTTTTATTCAACATACTGCAGTGGCACAAAAACTCCAGGCCCATCCTTGACTCAGTCAGTCACTGGAAGCCTGTCAATGCATTAGAGGGTTACTAGGCTCTCAAAACTCGCTTGCTCTGCAGTAGCCATTGTACTCCAGGTGTTGGCTGATGCACCAAGTGGCATCACTTTCTGACAAGAACCTCAAGTATTCTTTTCAGACTGGAACTGAGAGTTTGGAGGGAGCTCAAAAGCTCAAGAGGCGAGTGCTCGCTGCTAGAATAAAAAGTCGAGTTAGGACACATCAGTTTCCCCACATCAGTGGCTGGGAAATGTTCTGGCTTTCATTCTGGTGGAAGCACTGGGTTTGAGAGACAATATGTCCAATCTTCAGTTCTCATGTTTGGAAAGCCCTGAGTCCTGTGGATGCTAATATACCCATGTGTACAGATGAGCGTGGTAGCACTTAGTTGTAGGTAGAGATTCTTTTAGAGCTCCCAAAAAAATGAACCACACAACACTGCTGTTGTGCCCTTTCCTACTACTTTTGACAAAGATAGAGTTTCTGGTCAAAAGGAGAGAGAAAGAGATATATACAGACCTAGTGTCCATTGCCCTTATCTCATCCATCCAAATAGTCATATGGCTGTGTCTAGGGGAGCTGTGGGGGGTGGATCCAAATGTCTGCTGCTATGAATAACTTGAATTTGGAAATGAGTAATTACAACAGGAGAAACAGACACTTTCCCTGGAAGAGTCAGTAGACAGAAGATTCAGCTGATGTGTGAAATGTGAGTCTTCAGTCTGAATTAGGGAACAGGATCTTGATCTTTCAAATCACAGAGGAACACGACAATTGTGGAGTTGTTGCCTTTTCTGTAGTGGGATGAGTGTGTGCCCATTTGTCCTCTGGTTTATCATATAAAATTAATTGGTTTGCAAGCTCATGTGGGCTTGGGAAATTATTGTAGGATGAGAAAATGGATTCCCACTCATTGCCATGAGTGACCTTCAGAAAATGACCCTATGCACCTCTGCACAGAATATTGTTTTCCATGCACTTGAAAGCCAGCATGTACCTTCCCTATTCAGCACATTAAGCAGTAGAGATATAGTCCTATTACAGGACTTAAGCATCTGGAAGGGATGCAGAAGTAAAATGTATACCATTTTAACTCCCTGTGTTTGAATTCTACACACACATAACTGACAAGTATTATGAAAAGGAAAAATATCCGTTCTTCAGGCCAGTGAGAAATTTCTCTATTGGTAAAGATTTCCAAAAACAAATGGATTGCTTCCATGAGGAATTTAGAATGAAAAATGTGATAAGTTATAGTCAGTCATTAACATTTGTTGAACATTCTACTTATTATTAGTGTTTCGTATACTTCTGGTTCAAACATTCCATGGAAAAAGAGTGGAATAAATGGGGTAACACTAACCAGATGGTCCTGTATGTGGAATTTCTAAAGCTTTTTGTGTACTTTCTGTCAAAGATAACAAATCACACAGGTCAACAGCTGGTGTCAGCTAGTGAGAAATGATTGTACATTTTAAGGAAGAAAAGCTCTTGAGGTCTTAGTCACATTGGTGTCAGGGATTCAATTTTGTGATTTTCACGTGGAATTAAGATGCTTCCAAGTGAGGCACACTGCAGAAGAAATGTTTAAAGAGAGATTTGTTTAGATTCCAAAAACTAGGTTATCTTAGACACATTTAGGTTCAGGACATCTCCTTGCTTTTCATTTAATTATGCTTCTATTTTATCTTTGTCATCTGCAGAGGATAAAATAGAGGAATAATTAGGAATAGAGCTAGGTGATGAAAAATTAAGTCTTTGGAATATTGTTTCTTTATATGCTGTTCTTAAAGTTAAAAAAAAAAAAACAGAAAAGAAATCTGCAATATGTTTTGCTTTTTGATAAGTAGCTTCATATGTTTTAACATTTTGAGAGTCATACACTTGCTAAGAATATCTGTGTGATCTAAGTCATATCTAAGTC
>NW_010298776.1:73796-120554 GCF_000700745.2 Antrostomus carolinensis | reverse complement strand
GAAATATTTTGATACAGAATTTCATCCAAATAAATAAATAGTGTATGATGGTGCCATCTATAGCCTAGACAGCTCAAGGGATTAGTAATTAGCTATACAGCAGTTTACTTAGGAATCGTTACTTAAGATCAGATTCAGAATGTCACTTCTAGCCACGGGCTCGGCAAGTTGAAACAGTGGTTTCTTTCTGATCCTTGTCAATGAGGTAATGTCTAAGTCATCTGGGGCAAAGCAGGAGTAGAAACTGAATTATAATTTCATTTCTAGAATTGATTTCTCAAACTCATTTTTATGTAAAGGCAATGGGGCAATTTTATAACTGCTGTCTACCTGTCCCATGAGTACAAATGAAATCAACTTCCAGATACATTAACCAGAAAACTTTTATTAGGATTACATCCACTAAAGGAGACAAGTGTGACATAGTTTCAAGTATATATGCCAAAGATTGTTGCATCACCAAAAACAGCAGCAATGGGATGAGTAATTCAGAGTTAATGATCTTTCTTTCATAAGATCATCTCCTTTCTATAGCTCAATAGATACATCTAGATAATGATCCAGGAGCTACAAAAATGGAAATTTCCTGAAAACTTGATTGTTTACTTATGGCCAGCTTCTAGGTAGACTTCAGAGAAATGAACCATTTTGGACATGCAGCCTTACATGTGTGCAGCAGTGGTCTTAACTTTTTGGTATAAAGTTAAAACCTCAACTGTAAAAAATGCAGCTTTGGTAGAGTTATTTTCCCTCGTTCAAATCATTCTTGAGATTAGAAATTAGTATATTCCTGCAAAGGAGAAAGTTCTCGATTTTCTGTTAAGGGTAGACCTTCTTTTTAAACACAGACAGCATTTACCCTTTGAATAACGCTTCAGGCCAGGACTGTCTCTTCTAGAAGATATTTGCTGTTAGTGGCAGAAGAAATTTCACTTTAGACACACGTACAGTAAAGCAAGGTAGGGGTTTATTCAGCATGGCATCTTCCACAGATGATGCATCCCTAAGCATTTTGCAAAGTGGTGCCATTTTCTAGAACCAGAGGTGGAGAACAATAAAAGAGCCATAGGCAAAGGAGGAAAGATGAGCTTCCTGGTGAAAGTAACACCAAGTTTTATGCACCAAACTGTGTTTTATTAATCATGTTAGCAACTGTGACTGTGGTGTGGAGTGGATGGAGAAGTGTGGGAGGATGGCGTTGTGTGTGTGTTGTGTTATTTCTAATGTAGTGAATGGTATTTATCTGCTATCTGTTTCCATTGTCATGAAATGACCATGCACAATGCATTTATAGGTTCTCATTGCCTTGACTGTACTTATCATACCTTACTTGCTGAACATAAAATGCAAGCGTTGTTTTCTAGTAGGTGGTAGTGCACCCTCATAGAGACAGAGAGCCTACATAATATTTGTTAAGCCAGAGATCAGTAAACCTACCTGAATGACACTTTCTTTTAATTTTATGAGAAGTTATAAAGTGCAAAGGGAGTTTCTGGAAAAAGGGAGTTTCTGGAACACTCTTAGAAAGAGAAAGAGAAAATAACAAGTTTTCCTTTGTATTATTTTAGATTTTTACGTCATATTTTACTAATATGATGTAAAATTTTAGTCTATAGTAAAGATTGGATCAAGAAGTGACACATTCTCTTCTCCATTATGTACATTTGTGAATACCTTCTGCTGTGCCCTGACATCTGGGTATTTATGCTTTGGTTTATGTGTGTGCATGCTTGTGCAAAGGTGGTTCTCTAAAGGTGTTTAATTTTTGCTTATGATGTTAGATGTGCAGTTCTCTCCATTGTTACATCCTTTTTTTTTTTTTTATGTTTCCTTGAAATATGTATAAAAAGAGGGCAAGAGGGACCATATTTTTTCTGTAAAATGCCTTCATAAATGCCTATCACATTTACCTGGTCTTATATTTAGACTGGACATGAAGAAATTACTAAAACAGGCACCTGAAAGCTCCTGAAAGTGCTTTAGTATGAGAGCTGACGCAGAGCCAGCTGCTCTCTGTTACCAGTACCTGGTCACTGACTGACTAATGCACTGAGCTCCTCTGACGTGTGACCCATTGGTGTAGGCAGCTCATCTCTTCTCAGGCTATTGCAACACTGGCCTCTCCTCCCTAATTATCATGGCCTGCACCCTCCACGCACAACACGCGCACACGTTCCACTTAGCCTCACCCAGGCTTGGTGCCATCCCTTGCCGCTGCCTCCAGTGTTTTTTCCTGGTTGGAAATCCCATCAGTCCATGGGAAAAGGACTCAGGCACTGGGTTTGCCTCATGCAGGTCCATCTGGGAAGCTCCAGCAGGCAAGAGCACAAGAAAAAGGTGCAGGTCCAGCGCTGAACCGTTGAAGTCCAACAAGAGCAACTCAGCTGTGGACTTGGAGAGGGTGGAATTGTACACAGGGAACAACTTTGTCATAGAGTTAAAGTAAATATACAATTTTGTTTAGTTCAGTTACTCAGTTCAGATGATTTTACAAAATGCCATAAAGTTTTGAGGTTCTGCAGTCAAGGATCAGACAGCAGATGTAATATTAAATTATTATTTGCAAGGTGTTTGTTTGGATTTTCTAGGGGCAGCCCACTGCCTGGAGGCTCTGAATAAACCTAGGAGTTGGGCTGTCCTCTGCCCTGAGGAGCTAACCTTCTTAGCTCTGTTTCCAGATGTAGAAACCCAGTAATCCTGACTGAATGTCCTATTATTGTTCTGTAGTAAAAATTGAGGTTGGGATGTTTGCAGTGTGAAATCGCTTGCTGATTTGAGCCCTGGTCGTGTGAATACTTACCATTGTGCTTATTGTTATGTAGATGCATACTCCCACTGAGTACTCCAAGTTGTATATATAAATGTTTTCATAAGTCTTAGAGATCTGGTTTGGTAAGTGCAGGCACAACATGTGTAATGCACAAGCTCAGCTGCTTCTGAGATCCTGAATCTCTGTCTGGAGACAGACATAGCAAGCTTTAATATGAAACCTCTCTAGATAAAATTTTTAGTATTATAAACTAGATTTATCTGTGGCAAGTACAGTTGGTTGGGATATATTGGAAGAAACTGTATCCCATCCATTAGCAAAGAATGCAATAATTCAGAAAGGAAAAGACCTGACTCAGAACCTGTGATACGACTCAGAATTGTGTCCTGGAGTCATTATGCAGACAAAAAACCCCACCACTCACTTCAGTGCAAGTTTTGCATGTGTAACAGCTGTCGCAGTCAGACCGTTAATCAGCTGAACCACCACACAGGTGAAGGATGAGAAACCACCTCCTGTGCTAGAGGTGGACATAAAAATTATTTTTCATGAGGTCTGTCTGTCTGTGCAATGCAAATCTCCAGTGTCAATTTCTTTCTCCACTTGCATAAGAAGTTTTTGTACAATTTCTTCTTTTAAGCATAGAGAAAACATATAGATTGTAGTTAAATGCTAGAGAGACTGTGATTTTGCTCTAAGCTGTGTTTCTCCTGCTAAAACTATTGCAACAAGACACATATATTTTATTTTGCTTGATATATTAGTGTACTATGAACTCATAACAATTGCATACAGTTAGTTAGATAAATAAACAGCTTACTTTTGATTGTGTGTGTTGAAGTACCCCAGGTTATTTTGCTAAATGATGTCGTGTATCATTCCCTGCTGTGTATAATGACTATTTGTGAAAAA
The DNA here is from genome assembly GCF_000700745.2 of Antrostomus carolinensis. Classification (NCBI taxonomy): domain Eukaryota; kingdom Metazoa; phylum Chordata; class Aves; order Caprimulgiformes; family Caprimulgidae; genus Antrostomus; species Antrostomus carolinensis. The sequence continues at coordinate 116,872 of NW_010298776.1, read as the reverse complement.
TAGTTTTTTCTTTTCTCTCCTGTCCACCCCCAAACCAAAAAAGAAAAAAAAAATCTAAGCAGAATAAGCACATCCCTTGAAATACAGACACTTTCCACCTCCTCTCAGTTTGCATCATGTGATATGGCAAGACATCAAATGATACAAAGATATGTAATGTGACAATAAATGAAAGATAAATTGGAAGAAAGTTTTTTGGATAGACTTTTCCTTATTGAATTTGAATGATAAGAATTTAGTCTTAATTTCTGACATATTCATTTTATCAGCTAAATTTCCTAATTTGTATTATTGCAGATAATTGCCAACATATATTTATTCTTAAAACTTTATTTGTTCAATTAGAAGGTAGATTTCAGCCTTTATCTTTGTAGGTAGCTGATCCAAGACAGTTTTATGTAAATAGCTTAATTAATTGGTACCCTTCAGTTGAAACAGCAATTTACAAAGGAATTAATCCTTTTCGAGTGGCATAAGCTGTTTAAAAAAAAGGTAAAAAAAACACAATACTTTTCTCAGGCACCTTGGCACACAATTATAAGTTATTTGACAGAAGTAAATATAATAAACTGCAAGGCTTTTTCCCAAATTATGTATTTTCTATGTAATTAAAATAGCATCAACCTTAAGTGCAGTGGCTCTGTTGTCTTCAAATCTACATTATTAAGAGACTTAATTATGCAGAATTACAAAACTTTCTTATAAATGGTTCAACGTGTTGGTGGTAAAGATGTGATCTGTGTGGCCTACTTATTAAGTTTACAATCTCTCTCAAGCAATTAGTTGTCTCCAAGTGTTTGGTGTGTTGCTCTCCCTTTCAGACTATCCTTGGAAACCACTGCCACACAGCGCTGTTCCAGGATGTGGTGACAGGACTTTTTCTTTATGGCTATATGACAATGGCACCAATCACTCCAGGTGACTGTCTGCCACCAGCGCTGTTGTTGCCACAGTTGAGCTTCCCTGGATTGCAACTGCAAATTGGTGTCCTGACATACAGGCTAGAAAGGAGAAAAGGGAGTTTTGGATATTGTCTCTCCTCCTGCCATGCACCATCCAGTAGTTATAGAAGCTGAGCCTTCAGGCAGTGTTTTCCCCAGTTGCATACCACTCTACAAAAGTGAGGGGCACTCCATAGTGGAATTAATTTGTAAAAGCCAAAAGAGGATTGTTGAGACCTCATATGTGATGCTAAATCTCTGCCTTTCCTGAGCGGATCAAAGTAGCCTCAATTCTGAGTGTTTGCATGGCAAAGTGTGGACCTCTTTCCCAATCTTATTATTTCCCTTCTTAAGAATGGTGGGAGGAAATAATATTAAAAAAAAAAATCAACCAATTCTTCATGTCATTAATAAGGGAAATGAAAAAATACACACTGCACCCACTTACCTCCTCTGCTGCTTGCTGTTATTCTTGTTTCTGAACTTCATACCAAACTGGTGATCCTGGGGGAGGGGGGAGGGATGAGTGTGTGAATGAATACATGTCTAGAAATGTGGCAACTTTTCAGTAGAGATGCTCCAGTGCCGTCCTCATTATTGTCCCATTTTATTTGGCAGAGTGACTCTTTTCCCCTTAAATGTGCAAGGGTTTAATTAATACATTCCAGTTGTCAAACCCAGTTCAGCTTGATGAGCAGGAGAGTGTAGAAAAGCTAGATTATTTGTTTGCATCACTAGGCAATGGGGAAATACCTCCTCCATTGGTTTTCTTTGCAAGTAGTGACAGCAGAGTTTTGACAGGGACAAAGGGATAAAAAATGTGCTGGAAGAACTAGAAGAATTAATTTGTAATAGATAATTGGATCTGTATGGCAATGATACGAGTTTGGAGGAAAGTCAAGTGGAATAGCTCTCTAGGTTTTTAGGTTTCAGTCTCTTGTCAAAATAGTGTCTGCATGCCTTACACATTTTAAAGTTTAAACAAGAATACATGTATCTCATTTCCTTATTTAGCTGCCCCATCTGTTGTCTGACAAAGGTCTGGATGTGTTTATTTCTATTATTAATTAAAACTCAAGAAATACATTTTGCCATTCTATGGGAAAGTGGTACAGTATTGCTGTTACTTTCCTCTCTTGCAAAAGTTGATTTTACTCTTGCACCAGCCTCTGAGACAACTGTCTTTTGAGTTTTGCAAGCCTCATCTTTGTTGCTTACTGATCTTACACCAGATCCTCAGAGAAGGGCGTAGTTCAGTGTTACAAGAGGTTGTCTCATTCAGTGGAAGCATGGGTCTGTCCTGTGAGGGTATCGAATGTCAGGACTGAGATGTTACTTGAGTTCAATTCCGTAGAGAGCCAGTGGGGCTGGATGAAAGCAGAGTGCCGTGGGGATGTGCTCCCAATGACTCCGGCTGCTAAGGTGGGCTGATGGTGTCTGTATCAGTTGCACATTTTTCTTAGCTGGCAAATTTGTCCCTAAATATATCTAGGTGCAGTAATCAAGCCTAGAGGTCATAAATGTAGATCACCGTGGCTGGCAGAAGAGCAACTAACAAATGGTGACAGTGCATTATTAAATAAAAAAAAAAAAAAAAAAAAAAAGTTGTATTGGAGGATGATCAACATTGTTCCCTCCTTTTAAAAACGTGTTATGGGTGATCTTGGAAATTATAAACCTGGGAGGCACCTCAGTATAAAGAAATATGGTTGAGAGGATGATTAAAGATTAAGTTATAAAGGACCTAGATGAGGATAATATGATGGGGACAAATCAGCACGATTTCTATAGCCTGTCAGATTTCTTTGAAATAGTTAACAAATAATGGATAAAGGAGAACCAGTGGATATAATTTATTTAAACTTTCAAAAGGGTTGGATAAAGTCTTTTAAAGGAGGCAATTAAGGAATCTTGCTAACAATGGAGTAGGATGTAAAGTCTTGTCATGGATTTAAAACTGATTTAAAGACTGAAAGTTAAAAGTAAGATTAAATGCCCGTTTCTTACTGCTGGAAGGAGACAATAATGGGTGTTCAGGAGTGGGGCTAGGAATGGTAGACTTCAGGGGGTTTAATGTATATATTTTATTAAATTGCTATTGTGCATAGAATATAATTAGGTAGTATTCCCTAGGAAATACTGTAGGTTAGTATTAAGGATCTGTGTTACACAGACTGCTCTAGTGCCATCATGCTCTACTGAAAAGGAAAAGAAACAGGAAAAAAGAGTGAACAATAGCAATAATGCTTCCCCCAGAAGGTGCTTCTCTACTGAAAAAGCATCATCTGCTTGTTGCGCCACCTAATCTTAGCCAGTGCAATTCATGAAGCACACAGAAGCCCTGAAACAAGAAAAAAAAATCAAATTTCAGTCTAAAATGTCCAGTGAAGTTTTGTCCAGCCTTTGGTGGACTTGGCATATCTGCCCATTTACTGCAGGCAGTCTTCTCTTCAGTGGATCTGTGATCTCTGCTGGTGCTGGCATCAAGGCATTCTACAGCCAAGACAACTCTAGCCTAAGGTAGGACTGGGGAGGAAAGCAGAAATTGTAGAGTAGCTCTACAGAACTAGACTAGTTCAGATAACAGGGTTTTGAATAAGATATGTCACAGAAATGGTAAAAGAAATATATGCAAATACACATATACAGTCAGAGTCAACTTGTAAGCCCTGAATCTGTCATAACTCATCAGGCAAGTGACACTGGTACCCTCCCACTGAGGTCCATGAGGGCATCTCCAGGTGCAATGACTGAGAAAGAGATGGGAAGTTTTGCTCCGTGTTGGGTGTGTCCTTATCTTCTAGAGACTGTCTAGCTCAGATAACAGGTGTCCTCCCCCATCATCTAGCAAAAAATTGAAGAATTTTCAGGACGATTAAAGATGTTGACTAGGAAATTCTGGATGAGGAAAAATTAAAACCTGCGGTTATTTAATATGGGGAGGAGAAGGGTGATCAAGTATATAACAAGTACTCAGGGGAGACCTTATGACTCTCTACAGCTACCTGAAAGGAGGTTGTAGCAAGGTGGGTCTCAGTCTCTTCTCCCGAGTAACAAGTGACAGGGCAAGAGGAAGTAGCCTCACGTTGCACCAAGGGAAGTTCAGATTGGATATTTCGAAGAATTTCTTTCCTGAAAGGGTTCTCAGGCATTGGAACGGGTTGTTGGGACCAGTAGTGGAGTCCTCATCCCTGGAGGTATTTAAGAGTCCTGTAGACGTAGTGCTTAGGGACGTGGTTTAGTCGAGGATCCATCAGTGTGAGGTTAATGATTGGACTCGATAATCTTAGAGGTCTTTTCCAGTCGAGGCAATTCTGTGCTTCTATGATAACAAAGACTGATTGGAGTCTTGCACTTACTGTCCTGGAAGTCAAAAGTCACCTGTATTTAATGGATGTGTGGAAGGAGAGGGGGTGGAGAACACTTCTCTCCCCTGGTAATAGGAATCTCTTGGCACAGGGTGTTGCTGCAGACAGCCAGTTCTTAAATCGTGTAGCAGGGTGCATTATCATAAAGAGTATCATGTAACAGAGTTAGCTAAGGTCTGCCTGGTACTGAGTAACACCAAATAAAATCACTTGTGTTAGTCACTCTACCCCCAAATTTTAGCACCTTGAATTCTGTAGCTCCTGATGAATGAGGCTATCAGGAATGAAACTGAATGCAGTGGACTATATTTAAGCACAGTAGCAGAATGATATTTTGATGGTTAATTTCTTTGATCTTCTGTTGAATTTAAATTTGCCTACAGTGGTTTCCCAGTTTCAATTAGTACACAAAACAAACTTTGCCTATTTTCTGAGATTATGTTCTTCATTATATGTTGCTGTAGTTTTGTGTGTTTTTGCCAAGAAATCTGCTTTTGACAAATTGCACAGGAGGCATTTTGAGATTGTGATGGAGTTGATTGAGTTTTGGCCAAATCCTGTACACTTTTATCACTGAAGACTGAAATACAGATGCTTGTTACACTAAAATATATAGAATTTGCTCTGGCCCTGAAAATCTGTGTCACATTTTAAAATAACCAATTTGGGTACAATTTGAGTTAAGTGACAAGTAAACAATGCAAATGAAACTGTTTTGTTAGCTAGAAAGTAATTGAAAATCTGCAACTAATTATAAATTGGCAATATACAAGTCTCCAGGAAGCTGAAAGGAATACTTCACTGATATATTGTTTAGTTATATTCAAAATTAACCCTGCACGGTTTGTGCAAGAGATCTTGTTGCTTATTGTAACTTTACTTTCAAAAAATTAAACAATTCAGATTTCATGAGAAAAAAAATACATTTTTTTAATTAAAGATGATTCTTCTTATGTTATGTGAATTTATTTTTTTTATTTCACATGGGCCTTGAGCTCCAGCTTTTGTATGTAGGTTTGAATTTTTTCAGTGTTTGTCAGTATTCTAAGTTTTGATTGGCACCTCCATTGTGTTTTTCAACTCATCACCTCAACACATTTCTCGTGCATTAATGTAGCTGTACAATACCTTTGAGAAATAAGCATGTGTTGTCACACGAGAAGAAATTCTTTGCTTGTGTTTGGTTGAAAAAAGTATGGGATTGGCTGGAAAGCATCTATTGTCAATGCCACCTAGATCTCTAACACTAGAAGCTAGACAAAACACCCAGATAATTGTCATGTGGATTTGTGTTGCCAGAATGTGTGCCATGTGCAGATGTCAGGTTTTGGTGAGTATCAGCTTTTGTTGTTGAAGAATTATTATTTCATAGGAATGTGTAAATACACAATTTTTTTTAAAAAAAAAGGATAAATCAATGTGAGTATTTACTACAACTCGCTTTAACAACCTTGATGTATATAACATCAATCAAAAAGCATTTCACAGAACTTAGAGAAGGGAGAGGGAGGAAAGTATTGGTCTTAGAATGCTCTGAAATATCCTTTATCCCAGAGCAGTAGGCCCTGCTGGAAAGCTCAATACTATCTCTATTTTGGTCTTGTCACCAAAAGCCCCAAGAGTCTCCACAACAGGTAGGGACCCAAACTCTGTCCTTCTGCTACAAATAGACATTTTCAAGCTCATCCAAACTCAGAGTTGTTCAGGTAGGCTGCAGAAGATGCAAAGACTGATGGGTTTGGAGGGGAAAGGTAACACTGCAGTTATTCTTGTATTATTCTGTATTGTGCAAATGAGCAAGTAAAAGGATATAAAGATTAAAAATTACTTCCTTGATTCAGATAGGGCATCAACAAGAAGAGCCATGGATTGAACTCCTGACTTACAGTGCCAGGCTATAATCATTAGGTCACATTCATCCACTTGGCAGTTACGTTCTCTGTATAAAGCATTCCACTGATACATGCTCTCCTTGACTCGAGAAGTTTCAGACTTGATTTTTTTACAGCCCTGTGCTGTTTCTTTATAAACCAGTGTTGATTAAGTGAATCGTACATTCTTCCGATATCAAGTTTTTAACATAAAGTCTTGTAGTCAACAACTAGTAGCGATGCCTTTTAAAACTTCTGAAATACCATGTAGAAATGGATCAGCACTGTCCTGCAATACAGTGTGGGCTCAGATATGATGCTTGAAAAGCTGTGGAGGGGCCAAAAAACAAGCTGGGGAGGGGTTTTCTAGTTAGTCCTGTGCTGAGGAGATCAGAGCAGTCTGATATTAAAAGGAAAATACTTCAGCCAAGGAGCAGGAATAAACCTCCTTTTTTTTCTGTAGTAAACATGTCCAGACATGTCCATGTCCAGTCTCATAGTCCTTGTGGAAGTAGCTCCATTCATGTCATTTGGGACTCCGACTTCTGAGTACAGGTTGAAGGATGAAATCCATAAATACTAGTCTTAAAAAAGCGAATCTGCATCCAGAGCATTTTAATAAAAAGTTAGCTTGGGTCATGGGGAAGAAGGGAATAAAGCACTGGGGGAGTGGAGAATATGAGTCATGGCATCCAGACTGAAACAAGTCTTTGAGCACAAATCACAATATAAAATTTTAAGGGCTTGATCCTGCCTTTGGCTGTGCTGGTATGTATTGTTACACATCCTGTAAAATCAGCTACTGTTGCATGTTGCGTGGTACTGTGCACCCACGTAACTAAGCTCTGAGCTGTAGGTTTTTATAGTCTTTATTTTAAAATCCTATAAATACTGCTGGATTTGGCTTTTCAGAATATTGAACAGATGCGGCAAGATTTTCCTATACCTCCTACCCACTTACAACCCCAAATAATTAGTGGATGTGTTGCATCTTTCAATAAAGACTTCTTAGAGAGCTGTTTGGTGAATAAGGCCACACAGAATGTGTCATTGTTGCTACTGCAGGTTTTGAGTTTATTTGTATATTATGGGTACTGTATACCACATAATAATGAAAAGCTATATGCTCCGGTCTGCTGGTTCACTACACAGTCTGTGTGATTACAAATTGAATAACAGTGGACTATTGAAACTCCATCCAGATGTGCGAGTTGCTAATTATGGGAATACCCACAAAGGCAGATTATCTCTTTTGTTACCAATTCCAGCACATTTAAAAATGGGAAAGTGAAAAGCATGTAAGCAGCAAATAAGAAGTAGCCGTACATGTTGGAGATGAAGACTTTTCATAATTAATTCCCAGGGAAGAAAAACTCTTGACCTGACAGAATGCACTTCTGGAGTGTAACCAGATGCAACTTAACACACAGGAGAGACATCCCAAAGTGGCAGATTCTGAAACAGTCTCACAACAAAAACGGCATAGCTTCATTCGTGGCAGGGAAAGTCCAGGTAGAGAAAAACTACATGAGGAGACCGGTGATGGGGAGGGGGGACTGAGCTATTGTCAGTTTTCTGGCATGTGTGCTAAAAAATATTATAATAATGTGATATGAGATTTAGGAGACAGGCAGGGGAAAATGTGATTTTAGTAGTTTTCATTTACTGAGCTGGAGCACTGTCCAGAGGGGCCTTTACGATGAACGGTTCTCTCAGAGTGTGAAGGACTCAGTGTGTTTCCAGGCACCACACTGGGATGACGATGTTTTCACATTGTCTTCCATAAGTGCAGTCTCCTGGCTTTAGACAACAGAGAACATCGTGTCTAAGCATAAATTGACCCTCAATCACTTTGTCCCTTTGCTTCGTTTCATGAGTTACCATGAATCACATAGGAGATGAATAGAGAAGGTAGAAGGAGAAAATGCCAGTGGCAGAAGTTTGGTGTGGGATCCAAACTGTTTGAGAAAAACGTAGGAACAGATGAAAGAAAGGGTGTTGAATGGCTTAGCTACCTGTCTCCTTAACAGCTTGTGATGAGGAGAGGAGTAGTTTAGCAACCTTCACTCAAATTTCTTTCTTTTTTTTTTTCTTTTTTTTTTCTTTTTTTTTTTTCTCCAAGAGGTGGGGTATTAAAGTACAGAAAGTCTGGCTCTTGCGGCTTCTCTGGAAAAGAGAGAGGATATCTGAATTCAGACTTAACCCCACTTTGTACAGTTTAATTTAAATAAAAATGATGAATTTCCTCCTGAGTGATTAATAGCCAAGTGTGGTGACATACAGGAACTATGAGCTTGACCTTCTAGGTAAAGGATAACTGCTATTTTAAGTTGATTACACAATTTCCTCTGAATAAGTTGACAAGCAGTGAGCATGGTTTCCGTGACTTCTGATCTTGTAAATGCACACTTACAAGTGATTTGCCTATTCCTCTGAAGCAAGTCTTGCGTTACGTGTGACATGTGTTAAATAAATTCCAAATGGCCTAATGTGAGATCTGGAATCCCAACAGCCAGGGTCTGTGCAAACAGACTGGTCTGCCAGGGGACTGCAAGGTGTGAAATATTCTGAAATGGAATCCCCAGCTTATCAGAGAAGTTTTGCATCCTCTGAACATCTCAGAGGCTTATGAAGTAGGCTAATAATTCTCCTTCCTCGTCCTTGAACTTGTAGTCTGAATTTTGCTGTGTGAGATAGAGTGAACCTTGCTTTCTCTTCTGTCAATGTTCCTTTCTCCCCCTAAAACTGAGTGCGTCAAAGGTGCTGAAACTATCTACCTAGTGCACTGATAGGGCATTTATAGAGATACAAAATCAGCCTGCACGCCAACTAAAACGTATTGCATAATTTTTTTCTTTATTGAGCTTCAAAATCTACGGTAGAGGACAACTGCTGGCACTCCCCTGGGCATGAAAAAAAGGGAAAGGAATATTAATGGGAAAGCAGTCATCTCTGTAAGTTGCTCCTGTGTTACACATGCAAGATTAGCGATGATTTTTTCTATTGGAAGGTATGAGAGGAGGGAAGCACTGCAAGGAATCACAAGTGTCTGCTGAGGGGTGCAAATAGACTGCCTTCACTTGCCCAATGTGCAACGTGAAAATACCAAGTGAACTGGTGCAGGAGAAGTTACAATGCGTCTGAGAGGACTCTGCACGGCAAAGCTGCTCCCGCACATCATGTGGAGTGTCCCCTTCCCAGGAAGGGCTAGCAGAGGGCTGTGGCCCTCTTGGTTGTATAGTAGACATGCCCATCTGTAAGCTCAGTAATGGAGAGCGAACAGGCTGCAAGGGAAAGATTCATATCAAGAAATCTTCATTTACTTGAAAAGAAAAATGCCTCTACTTGACTTCAAATTATTGTTTTGGATCAAGCACATGCTCAAACCAGTTTTAGAAAACCACCTTGCCCAGTGCTTGACCTCTGCTTTTCTCAGGGATCTGTGGTTAGCACCTGTGACTCACCCAGCAGAGAAGTATGCCATGGAATGATTTGGATTTGAAGGAAAAATGCTGCACATGCTGCGTCTGTGGTTTTCCTTCACTTGAGGAGATTTAGACAATCTCTTCTACTTCTCAGGAGGTCCAGTGGACCATAAAACATGCTTACACATCCCGTGGAGATCTCTCACCATATGTGCTGCCTATGGTCCTAAGGTCCCTATGTACCTAGAAGAGCTCTCTTCCCAGCAGGGCTCTCGATCTCCAGCCTACTCCCTGCTCTTCTTCACAAACTTTCCCTTCAGGCCTCAAGCACTGCTTTGCAATATCTGGATCAGCACCAAATTCAGCCTAGGTCCAGCAGAGTCCCTTTGACCCATTCCTGGCTGATTCAGCACATATCCAATTTCCCAGGAGCTGTAAAACTTGGTAAATCACTTCCCACCTACAAATCCCAATCCCCTGAAATTAGGGTGTCTCCCTTCAAAATTACTGGCCAGGTTTCGTTTCTGCAGTTTCTTTTTCCATGCTTTGGAGAGGAAAGCACTTTGTCAGCACGTTGGTGTGCTCTGTCCACGACCAGGCAATTTAACGTCCCAAAACTTGAAACTCAGGACACTCCAACTCTGGCCAAGTTCATGATCACTCAAGTCCACTTTGAAGTGAGAGGAAATTACAAATGCTACCTTTGCAATGATAAATCATCATGGATAACTTTTTTCCTTAAAGGATTCAATTGAAACGTGTCCTGTCTTTTCCAGATGGGAAGCTGCGGAAAAAGAAATCATCTTTGTGTAATGCAGCATGCAATACAGTAGGTACTCTAGGCTGCCTTATCCTTTCTCTGTGATAAGCACTACACTGAAATCTACTGTCATTTGTGTGTACGTGTGACTATCTTTCTGTAATGGAATAAGAGTGTTTGCAAAAATGGCTACTGAAGTGCCCAGCCAGTACACTTACTCCAGGAGAGTGACAGGATAAGAGAAGTGGCAGAAACAAAGATAGGAAAAGAGATTTTTGCACTAACAAGTGTGAACTGATAAGCTCGACCTGTATGGGTAATGTAAAGAATCCTTAGAGCACTTGTCAGGCCAAAATTAGCCGTGCCAATTTGTTTTCAGCAACACTAAGCTATGAGAGCCCCTTACTTATTTTCTTATTTGTGGGAAGAAAACTGCTGGCTCACTGCACTCCACTTATTCTTAGCAAGCTAATTCACTTAGGCATAAATAACTTTCCTGGGTGTTGAAGTCTGGGGTAGGAATCAAGAGGATCTGTAGAGATGGATGGGGAGGTGTTGTGTGGAGGTTTTATTGGCCACATGGATAAGTTATGTGTGTCATCCAAACTGAGTGCCTAATCACCTCCGACATGTCATCACAACTGCAACATGCTCAGCAAGGCAAAAGGGAGGGAAGAAAATACATATTTCTTTCTCAAGTATGCACAGCTAGGAAACAGTCCTCTCATTTTTCATCTTCCTCCAGGGTAGGTGTTAGGGCTGTGTCTCTGCTGAAGAATGGTGGCTGTTTGATTCACACAGGAGTGAAGTACAAGACAGACATGGACCTCTTGGAGCGGGTCCAGAGGAGGGCCACAAAAATGATCAGAGGGATAGAACACCTCTCCTACAAAGAAAGGATGAGAGAGTTGGGGTTGTGTAGCCTGGAGAAGAGAAGGCTCCAGGGATACTTTATTGTGAGCTTTCAATACTTAAAGAGGGCCTACAAGAAAGATGGGGACAGACTTTGTAGCAGGTCTTGTAGTGATAGGACAAGGGGGAATGTTTTTAAACTAAAGGAGAGTAGATTCAGACTAGACATAAGGAAGGAACACTGGCACAGGTTGCTCAGAGAGGTGGTAGAAGCCCCATCCCTGGAAACATTCAGGGTCAGGCTGGACAGACCTCTGAGCAACCTGATCTAGTTGAAGATGGCCCTGCTCACTGCAGGGGAGTTGGACTAGATGACCTTTAAAGGTCCCTTCCAACCCAAACTATTCCATGATTCTATGAAGTGTGGTGTTTTAAGAAGAAAATTTGAAGCGCTATTTATCAAGTAAGCACAGCCTTCTGATGACAGTGTGGGAATAGAGAAATAGTCTATACCTGATTCATTTTGGACAGTTTGGGAAAACTGGAAGTCTGTAGTAAACAAGAGATTGCTGAGACTAGTTATGTTTGTTTATTTAACTAATTCTTCCTTGTGGGGACAAGGAAAGAAAAGCTTATTTATGCAGTACTGGCTGGCATAGAATAATGGTCTGGGTATCAGTATGGAAAGAAAGAAAATTGTCAGTGCTTAGGTGGGAATTAGAGGCTTTGGAATCAGAAGGGGCAGTGGTAGCATCACTGGGATGTCTTCTCCAGCTCCTATGTCAGAGGAGGTTGCTTAGTTGTAAATCAGTGGAGGATAATGAAAAGGCAAATGAAACTGGTCTTTGAGAGGAAAGGAGACTCAGAAAGGTTATCCCCATAGAGGAGGGGGACATAATAGAAGTGAAGCATTAGAGATGGTGACTGCAAAGATATCTCAAGGAAAGGAGCCTTTTGGCTGCTGAGAATCCAGCAAAAAGGAGGCCAAGAGCATGAGCTGAGTAAATCAGACACCCTGCTTTGAATGAGTGCAGGAGGGAGTGGAGGGAAGCAGACTAGTGAGGGGTGAAGATGAGACTCAGCAGACAGAGGAGGGATTGCGTTAGACATATGCAAAAGAGCAGAGAGAAGGAGTTCGTATTAGGTTATCAGAATTAGATTCCACTGGGCGGAAGGAAATGTGATTTAAGGGATTGATTGTTAAATTAGGATTTCCTCACATAATTGTATCAGATCTCACATCATCAAGTCAAATCTGGTTCCATTTAAATGTATCTTAACAAATTGTCAAACAGGCAGTGTACCTAACATGGCAATAGAAGCAAACAGCGTGATCCAAGGGTGGAAGGGAACTTTTCTAGGCCAACCTATGATTTTTCTTATTTTTCAAAGGCATTCCAGGAAAAGTGTTTTCCCAGCTAAGATTTTTGCCTCCTTTTTGGCTGGTTACATTTGTATTCTTTGTACATTCCTTGTATTATTTTTTTCCCCTCTCCTTTTTTCTGAATCTCCAGCTTTCAATTCTCAAAGCAGAAGATGAGATGTAATGTGCAGGGATATCTGCATCCACAGCAAGAGGGATTATGTCATTACGGTTGTAGAGGGAGGGAGGCTGGCCATGTGGGAGTTCTCTTCCACGTTACTGTTTTCCTCCATCTGTGGAACTAGCCAGGTATGACTACAGGACTTTGCTGAATAGGGTCTTGGAAAAATCTAGCTGCAAACTCACAAAGCCTGGCTTTGTGTCCAGAAACGGTGTTTCCACACAGTATATCTGATTTCCATAGCTCTACACTCTTCTAAATACCAGCCAAGGCAAGCCCATGTAGCTATGTTAAATTCCTTTCTTTTCTCTTTCTTAAATCAGCCAGTATGTGTAAACCTTTAAACAGACAAACTGACACCACTTTGACCAGAGAGTAGAGAGTCAATGTTGATTGTTATGAATTACTTAAAACTTCTAAAAAAAAAAAAAAAAAAAAAAAAGGCCAGGTCTGTGCTGCAGACTTCTATCAGCACAGCTGTTCTGGTCAGACTGACACCTCTCAGTGAGCAAACACTACACATGTAGATGCAATTATACCTCAAAATGGTGCTTGTTTTGCTTGCAGGGATGATTTTACTATACCACTACAAAGAGCAGATTTGCCAGTGTAAGTTTACACCGCCCCAGGAATGCTTTGTCTGTTTACTGTGCTGGTATTCCTTTATCAGTGAGGCATTTGCAGTGTAGACATGGTCTTATTTGGAGGGCTGGTTTTAATCCTGACACATGCTAAAGTGATTACACTGCTGATTGAGAACTCAATAGAAGGACTCCAACTGATTTGCTCTGGATCAGGGCCTGAAAGGAGAGGAATTATCTTGTGGTTTGAACACAGGGGTAGGAGCTTCTCGTGCACATCCTGGGTTTGATGTCGACTTCATTTGTCTCTGCATCTAAAATTGGGGGTGTTAAGGAATTTGTCTTGCAGAAGTTTTGTGAGACTCAGTTGTTTCATGTTCCTATTCCAGGACACAAGTAAAACATATATCCCCAAATGGATATCTGCAGCCTTTTTTTAAAAAATAGCTACTTCTGCAGCTGTTCTAATGGCACAAAGTGCTGTTGTGGTGAAGGCCCTGGTTCTGGGCCAACCTGTGTGACTGCTTTGATGAAGCTCACCTGCTTTAACAAGGCGTGCATCACAGTCTGGGATACATTGCACCACCACATTTCCCATGGGTGTTTCCTTGTAGCCCCAGCCTCTTTCCTTTTTATATTTACAGTACATATAGGCTCTGTTTTAAGGGCCTTAGAGCTCTTGGATGTCAAAGTCAAACAAGGAGGAGCTACAACATGGGGACCTGTGTGCGGGGTATACGGCTTGGAGGTCCTGAAATGTATGCTGCTTCTTCTACAGGACTTAACCACTGATGGCTGAGCATTATGAGGACTGTAAATCAGAGAGAGCAGCATGCAGGAGGGTACTTTCCCTGGGAAATGTAAAGCACCAATGGGTTATCACTGCTGTTTCATGCCAGATCACATAGCAGTATTAAAAAGGACAAATCTAAAGCAGAGTTCAGGTCAGTAGTTGCCATGTCTTGTGGTAGGCTAGCACATACACAGTTGGTGGAGACACATCCTTTCCTTGGGATTACAAACTTAATTTCTGTGTCAGCCTTTTGCAGAGGCAGTGTCAAGCAAGTTGAAGCTGAAGGGCATTGTCCATTCCCTTTGTCTCATCACGCACTGGGCTGTAGACTAAGCAGGTTCCAGCTGGAACATACAACCCCGACCTGGTGCCGAACATGTGAGATCACACCAATGAGCAAATCCCTACAGGAAGCAGAATTAACGGGAAGTAGCTATTTCTCATCATATTCCTTTTTACAAGTAGTTCATCCTTTAAAAAAACACGTTTGGGAAATGGAAAAATAGTGTCTAGAGCAGGAATCTTTATCTCTAACAGAAGCCAAGTTTCATTTTTTTAAGGTTTCATACAGAAGTTTTGGACTGCTTTTCACTGTAATCTACTATCCATAGCTTGCCTAGTCTGTAGCTTTTTTTACATATATTGTCTCGACTGTCATCTATTGGCACAAGAGACAATGTCAAGAGAACCGATTTCTATGACAAATTAGTGCACGGAAGAAAGAGGTTTCTTTCCTGGTTGTGTGATGTGCCAGAATGATTGATTCCAGAAGATTCCTTAAATTTCCAAGGAGTGCTTCAGAAATCAGAGCATTTTGATACTGGCCAGCTTGATTTAAAACTACTAAAATTATTCAATTACACTTTTGCCTGATCTGAAGTACTTCTTGACGCTATTGTAGACTGTAAGAGGGGAAAAAAGCTGTGAAAAAAGTACTGCTAGAAGGAAAACAATGCTGTGTTTGGTGTAACTTTGTCAGAGTCTGGTAAAACTGATCACAGTGAAAGTAAAAATGAGCCTGTGGTGTGTGCAGCAAAAAATTGATAGATCTTCTTGGCTGTAACTCAGAGTCCAATGAAAAAAAATCAAGAGCACAGCAGAACTTTCTTTTTAAACCAAGTCTCTGTCAATAATAGCAGCACTAACTCTTAGCATGGGCTTGCATGTTCCATAGAAGAACTTCTGTGCTTTGATCAGGCTTATTAACACCACTTTGGTTTGCTTGATAACCAATGGCAAAACTAAGGCACAAGGTAAGTAAAGGCTGTGTTGATGGTCAAGGAATCAGTCAGAATCACAACTAAAAGCCAATGTCTGGGCTACAGAGGACACTTTGGAACTTAGTCCTGCAGTTTGTCTTGGAGAGATTGTCTTGCACAACCCCCATTTAATTTTCTTGTTGCTGTTATTCCGAGTACTTGAATACTTACTCTGAAACCACAGTTTTCAGATAACATGAGCTAGTGTAGAAATAAAGGTAAGAGAAATAAGTGAAAAAGCTCACTACAAAGCTGGTAGCTCACTTTTTAATGCATTGCTATTTGAGAAACATAGTCTTTACTTTCATGAGCATAACTTTCACAGGCAATAGTGCTGTAAGGAGGTGTTTGCCACAGGTTTCTACCTATGCCAGGACCTTCCTTTGCACCAGTTTAACTGGTTGTGGGGCTATATTGTCAAGGAACCAGACTTAAAATAAGTCAGTGGTTGTTTTAACTTGGATTATTTTGCAAAATCTTGCATTTAGTCAGAAGCTCTGACATCAGCACAGCTCAGAGTAGTGATAGGAAGGAATGGCTACTTAAGAAACTACTTTTAAGTAACCTTGCTCCTGCTTGGTGATGGCCAGCTTTGAAAGGTAGTCTGGAAAGTTGTTATTTAAACCAGGACTGAGAAGGGAACATAGAGATCCTATGTCGTTTACATTTTCAGAAAGGAACAACCAGGATGAGTTTGTGATCAACTGTTTTTGTAAACTTATTCTATATTTTGAGTTTTCTTCTATAGTATTTGCAGAACGAGCATTTTGTGAGCAAGGGCAGTGCACAAGTAGCTTGCTGTAGTTGTATACTCTATTTTATTTTTACTTTACACGGCTCTGGATTAGAACTTTTGGGTTCTTCTGAGAGCAAAAAACAAGATGAAGAAATAGTTAAATATAGTGAGAAATATGGAGGGTAGTGGTGGGGGAAGAAGGGGATGGAAGAAGGAGAGGACCCCCAGGGAATGTTTAGTGCATATATAAGAGTAGAACATATGATCCTTCTTTATTATTGTCCATTTAAAATTACAATGTGTTCCACTTAAACTAGACATGCTAATAAAAGAAGAAGAGTCATTTATAGTGGACAAATTCCAAAGACCAAAGCTGCCTCCTCATTTAAATTCTGCTCTTTTGTCAGGGCACCCTACTGACATAATTCTCTATTGTTTCTGCCATTATCGCTTGCTTAATGCAGGACATAGTGTCGGGAAATTCCTGTCTGGCACTTACAAGGTGTTTCTAAAAAGGGGAACAAAAGAGTCAAGAGCACATAGGGAGCAGGGGGAAGCTGTGAGGGGAAGTGGCGGTGGAGGGAGGAATTTGAGATAGTAGCAGGGGCTGGGGGAGACAGGCAGAAGAGAAGACAGCCAGACCAAGGGAAGGAGGGAAGGAGTTGGGTGCGGGCAGAAGCTCTCAGCATTAGCTCTACAGTCCTGACTAGTACAGGTAAATCTGTTAAGAGACTTGGGAAGCAGCTCAAGGATGGTGAAAATGTGAGATTTCTAAGTATGACATAGAGGGCAGTTGTGCTTCAAGAGCCCCTCAGCTGAGAGGGTGCAGGATGAAGCAAGAGGATCTTCTAGGGAAGAGAGGCTGTGATGTTCAGAAACCAAGGGAGCTGGGGTTTGAAAGCTGGCTCCGGGAGGGTCACGCTAGGTTTGTCACTGAGGATTTGTGGTGATCAGTGAATGGGGAGAGAATTGGTGTCAAAGCCATCCACTTCTTCCAGTACACTGGATATGAGGGGCACAACGTCCTAGCTTGCACTAGTGTTAACATAAGGAAATTACTCTGTACTGTCATTTGTTAATAACAATGTCATTTTCTGTCATATAATTAGAAAATACATCTTGCTTTGCCTCCAAGCACTGTAGCCTTATTGCATTTGCACATTTTTCACAATATTTCAAGTGAACTGACCAGATAACATTAATGAATATATTAGATAGGCAGGCACTTTTAAGGGAAAATAATAAACATACTTGTATATTAAAAAGTTAATTCAGTCTGGAGCCAAACAGGTAATTTTCCCTTCAGCATTTTTTCACTCAACTAAGACAGGTTGGACTAGGAGTGCAGTCACCCTGTCTACAGCGCTTGGCTTGGCTTGCATACCAGGGGCGAATTTTCTTCAGAGACAGACAGCAAGATGATCTGATTGGCCTCGATCCAGAGCATGCTCACAAAGGCCCCTTTGATGGAGGGCTTCTTGGTAAGCCCTGTACCAAAAGCTGCCTGCCACCCTCCTTTCAAAGATACCCATTTACAGTAATTCGGGGGGAGGGGGAAATAAATAAAGAAAAGTGAAATAGGGGTTTGCCACAAGAATAATTACGTTACTGGGCTTGGAGGGGGTAGGGAAGAGGAGGGGGGAATTATTAAGTAAACTGCTGGATGTTGAAGTAGCTGTTTGGCAACAATGCAAGAGCATAAGGCATTTGCAATTAAGCTCATTAAAGCTTCATCATTTTGCTTATCAATCTTTTCTGAGAAGGGTGGGGTGAAGCACCATATATTAAAACATGGCTGCTTTTACAGATAAGGAATGATCAGTACCTGTTTGGCTTTCTGAGCTGCACTGTAGTACCCAGCCTGTGATGGCATACCTGATTAGCTGATTTAACTCTCTCTTGTACACAGGCAAGTGATTAACAGGAGTTTGTTATTGTGTCCCTGCACTCCACTGCCAAAAACATCCAGTCCAGGGAACTGCTACCTCCTTGCCTTTATCTCATTTGGTATCCAGATGTGGTCTCCTCCTTATCTGTCAATTTTTATCTGATTTGTTCTTGTAATAGTGGCTTTTGGAACAGTATTTCCTGAAGCCTCCACACCTTGGACTAAGGGGAAGATGAACTAGCTTATCAGAGTCATTGCTTACTCAGTTGATGAGGGGTGTTCTCCAACTGGAGTCCATACTGCTAATCAGAAGCTTGAGTTTTAACAGAAATAACAGCAACCAGAAGATACATTAGTGAACAGAACTGATCTGAGCTGCCTGCAGGTTCTGATCTGTTAGAGACCTCAGCCTGTCTGGCCTGACTATTAACAGGGAAGCTCTGACTGAGGGACCATAAAGTGTCCAAGTCAGCTGGCAAGCCATCAGAGCAATAGTCTTGGTGTGAAAACCTTGCAGTAAGAACAGCAACAACATTGCTTTCTGCTATTCAGCTGCTTCCCTGGGTACAAAGAGGAAGATCTGAGAAGAAATCAGGTCTGTCTTCTTCTAGTATTGTAAAAGTCAGTATGCCGCACTACTGTTTATTGCACATTATTACTAGTAGGTGTGTTAAGAACAATATTTCAGATAAAGATACCTCTCGTCATCCAAGAGCTGCAGAGCACTGTAGATATGAACTAAGCTTTGCAGCATCCATTTGTGGAAGGTGAGCCTTGCCTTTATTTTCCAGATGGAAAAGTTCTGGCAGAGAGGTGCAGAGGGAACCCCAAGAGGCACATTAGGTATCCAGGACAGGGACAGGACTGAACCCAGAAGTCCTAATTCACACAAGTCCAGTTTCTCTAAGGTGGCCTTGACCATGCAGTTCCACGATTTTCTCTGTTGTTTAGGCTGATAGCAACTATATTGAGCTATAGGATTTTCTGGCAAAAATGATCAATCTTTTCATGCTTCATTTGTACCCAGTGGCAACTCTGTTTCCAATATTTGATAATTAGTGACAGTGAGATGGGACCTCATTTAGAAGCTCCTCTTTTTGTAGTAAGTTTTTGAAATAATTTTTCCATTGTCTTTACAATATGTTGTCTATATAGTGTTAAAACTAATTTTAACTTTGAAAGAAAGAAAAGGAAAGGAGAGGAAAAGAAGCAAAAAAAGATAAGCTGGGGGAAATAGTGATATGAAGAGAGGTGTGGAAGGAGTAGCACCACTGATAAAAACATATGGGTCATATTGCCATGTGGGAATGGAAGCCAGCTTGAACTTTAATTCTTGGTTTGATCAAGGTAGTGTAAAACCAGACCCCAAAGGATTTCCAATGGAGAAACTGGATTTATATTTTACATATGAGCTGTAGTTGAAGCCAAATGTTCATTCCCCTCAAATTGTGTAGGTGGATTACTTTACTTCCAGCATTGAAGTATCATGTTTTTAGCTGCTAATAAACTTAATAAAATCCATTTCTTATTTCCCCTGGTGTACTGTGTTCATGAGCCTTGATGTGCCAACAGAGCAATGCTGTCCTGAAAATTCATTTGTCAAGAAGCAGGCAAATGATGCACATGAATAAGTCGGGAAGAAAAATAATATATGTACCACTATTCCAGAGGCATTGGTCTTTCCAGAATTGCCAACCTCCCCTTTTCTCCCAACCTACAAGTGGACCAAGGAGAGTTGAGAAAACTTAAGAAATGGTTACATCATCAGCCTAGCAGTGAACTAAGATATGTACAGGTTGGTTTTTTTTAAAAAAAATGCTCATTCCCCAATTAAAAATATCTTTCCATACCAACAAGCTCCCCGCTTTGGCTTAGCTCCCAGAATCAGAGCTGCCTTTTTGCACAATGTGTGATCAGTCTGAGGGGTTCATTGCCACTGGAATTCACTGAAGCCAAGAATTTACAAAACTGAATGAAGGATTAGACATTTATGTAGATAACAAAAATATCTAGCATTATTGTAGCTAATATAAACAGAAAGAGCACTGGAAAGGAGATAAAACCTCATTCTTGAAAGGCTTAAGATAATGTCTAATATTTAGAATTGTGGTGAGACCTCCTGAGGGACAGGAGGAGGTAAATTGTCACATGGTACCCTTGAACTTTACTTTGACATGTTCAGTCTTGGATATGGAGTTAGAAGAGTCATAACTCTGAATATATATGGCAATAACTTTCTTTCTAATCAGTGCACATTTTCTGATGTCCCATGCTTAGCTAGAGGAGATAATTCAATGAAAGCCCTTTAGCCCACAGTCTCAGTTTTAAATTCAGTCACTGGCCAGCAAGAGGTGCCAAGTGAACTTCAGTGAGGGTGAGCGATGTAGGAGTTTAAATGTTGTCTTCGAGATGTACAGATACAGAGTTGAATTCAAGCTCAACTACAGGCTTCTTGTTCAATGAAAGCAAAGCCACTTCTTTCAGCCCCTTCATATCCCCCATGTGCAATGACATGTCACCCCTTTCAAAATGTGGCTGTGGCACATTGCTGGGGCAGAATGAATTAATCACTTCACCTAATGGATTTATTGGGGGGAGTAGGGGGAGGAAATAATCTTTAAAAAGATTTAAGGTAAACAAAAGAGTCAAAAGTGTGAGAAACAAACTGCTTTATGGGAACAGGGAGTGGGAACCAGACAAGGAAGGAAAACAGAGGGGGATAAGAGGCCTCAGGTACAGAGGAAGAAGTAAGATCTTAGGTAGAAACCAGAGGGGAAAGGCAGGCTTGAGCATATAAACAAAGGGTTTAAGAGAAAAAGCAATATGACTTTTGAAGCTTTTAGCACACATCTGACCCAAATCATCTGTCCTTTCAGAGTCAGCCCATCGCCTCCCTTGTTTAGACTTTATTTTTCCTTGGAGATATGTAATCCTTACTCTAAAGAGCTCCTGACTTGGTGGACATATGTTGTGTTAGTAAATGCTGCTATTGAAGTCAGCAGACTTGTTAAAACTTGTGTTCTTGCTGCAGCAAATGGAGTTTGCAATGGGGAGTGCAAGCCCAGTCATTCCTCCTGGTGTGTGTGCTGTGTGGAGGGGCTTGAGGGAGAGGGGGAAGGACCAGGCAGCTTGGCAGCAGTTTTCCCACATTTCTATGGGCCATACCAGAGGGTTTATCATGGAGTCTCTTAGTAGAGGGAGTAGGGGTTATCAAGAGCATGGAGTTCTTCTATCCAGCACACAAAAACTGCCATTGAAAATTCTTTTCAGAACTTAATACAACCCCAGGCAATATTCCTTCTGCAGAAGACACAAATCTTAATGCACATGCATTTAAGAAAGGACTTCAGACTGAGAGGGTCACTGGGAACTGTAGGGTTGCAAGGAATATTTAAGCCATCATTGATGGCAGTGGGCTCTGTTGTCTTTGGTCAACAAATCCTTGGGGGCCAACCTTTTTGATTCTTCAGTGGGGAATGTTTTAATCCATTTCAGTAGAAAAGTTAATAGGAAGGGGGAAAATTGAAGTTGACCACATTCCATTTAGAGTTAGAGTTTATCATTTCTCTTCTGCAAATGTTTTCACAGAGAAAATGAAGAAGTTCATTCTAAAGATTAAATCCACATGCAAGTACCAGTGGATATAAAGTGATTGACCCTACCGATGTAGTTGCAGAAGATAAGCATTTACCAACTTTTTGCTAGTACAGGGATTTTGTTTCCCACTAAAAGAAAGTCTGTTGACTTTTAAGAGTTGTTTCTCTTTTTAATTTCCCTTTTTTCTGCTCCCCACTATATCCCTGATAGATATTATTTATTCCATGCAATAATATTTCACTTGAAAAGAGTAAAACCATGGTCAGTTTTTTGCACAACATTTTCATTAGCTTTGTGTAGATGTTGTTTGGACCAAAAAAAGTCGAGCTGCCATAATTCTGTGCTCTGATTAGTGTGTGCAGGAAGGAGAAAAAGAGAAAATGGAACCTGCTCTTCAACACGCAGGAGCGATAAAATTCAGCCTCACTGGAGAATCTAACGCAGAGCTTTTAAATTGAATTTTTGCATCTGTTTTTTTCTCCCTGAAGAATCTGTTGGCCTAAAGTTGTGTAACTCTCTAATGAAGCCGTCGTAGGGGTCTTTGCTATCCTGGAAAATGAAAGACTAGAAAATTGCAGCGCAAAGCTCGTGTTTGCTAAAGTGATCAACCTTAAATGGTGTGTCGGGTTATCTCAGAGTATAATCAGCATAGCCGATTTGAATAGAGCTGTCTTCAAAATAGAGATCTGCTGGTAAGATTTGTTTTCATTTAGGTCTTACTTTCAGCAATAGGATTACCCTGAGGTCTATATATCTACAGGCTTTTGTACAAACAAGCAGCTTAAACAAAACTACCATTATTATACTGATTTAGGGAGAGAGAAAAGCCTTGTTTGGTTTATTGAGTTAAGATCATATGTGTGACAAATAAAGCCTTCCTTTAAATGTAAGTTTTGTCCCATTCAATATAATAAGTTTTCTGAGAAAAAAAAATATACAAAGGCCAACATTATCCTTAATGCCAATTCAATTTGTCACCTCTAGGTTTTAATCCCATAGGCTAGTGAAATATGTGCTATTTCATGCAGTTGAGCAGCAAGACAGCTGATATCACCATATTTATCACCGTCGGGTTGATATAATCAATTTTCTTCTTGCTAGAACTAACCTCACACTTCCTTTTTCTACCTTTTACTCAATGACCTTATTAAACTCTTTTTAATGCTGAGTTATTGCAGCCATGGATAATGTTGTGTTCTGTGTTGCTTCTCCCACAAGGAACTTCAATAGCTGTTGTCATTCCTTTGTGCTTTTTTTTTTTTTTTTTTACTGAACACATCAAGTTTTATTTACTATTTTAAAATGTCTTGTAAATAAATAGGATGTGAAAGTTCTGAGCTCAGTAAGCAACTTGAGATCTAATGAGGGGTGGCTAATCATTTATGGTATGGATGCCATGGGTCTTATTTCATACAACGACAAGCAAGGCATGCATGTTTTCCGGAGTTCCCTCACAGGAGGTGCTGCAACCAGTCACTCTGCATTCAACGCTCCTTGTGCAGCTGTGAGCTTTCAATTGGTTTGTGACCAAAGAAGGAATGAAAGGCAAGGTGGGAAAGTGCAGCTGAACATCTGAATTTTTTTTTTTTAACATATGTGCAGCTCAGATACTGAAGTTGAAAGAGGAAAAAGATTGAGGAACTGTTTTAAATTGGCCCAAAACCAGTTAGGTTAAACTACTTGTCAAATGGATGTGAATGAACTCTTGCCTCCTGTTTCAGTCTAGTCATGCTGGGTCAGGTCTTAGGGCCCACAGAACTGATTCTTTGCAGAATTCATGCAAGTGGGTAAAATTGATGGTTGGGTACATGGATTTCCAAGTGCAAAGGTTGGTGCTCCAGTACAGGAGGACCTCTGTCAACGTGGCCCTCTGGATCAAAGCAGTCATACCAGCAGTGATCATATTGTCTATTAGCATAAGAGCAATTTAAACTATTTTAAATGTTTATGGATGTTCCTTAAAATATTACGCTAGCAAGAGAGCAATGTATTTAAACTGTCAATGCCGACCTTGGATCATTGGTTAGAAATATTGCATTTGTTTGTTGCGGTCTATTTGCTGTTGGTGGTTGCAGCTGAAGAGCTACAGTGGACTTGCTGATGTCACCTAGCTGAAAGTAAATTTCATCTTCACTGCAGAACTTATTGCAGGTTGCAAATATTATTTAAATGGAAATTATTTCCTTATAAGAAGTCTCACAGAAGTGTTTCTTTTTTCAGGCTGACTTTTTAATATTTATTTTGTAGTGTTCTCATTTTTATCCTTAATTTGGGCCTAAATTAGATCTGTCAGTGTCCCTTTAAATTTATTCCACACTGACTAATTTATTTTAGCTAACTTGTTTCAGGACAAGCGTAGAATACTTTCGGCGCAAAAGAGAAAATTCAGATCAATCTCAGTCTGCTGAGAAAATTAATCAATTTGCAAGTTACATCTAGCTTAATTCCGTCATTTAAAGTGGGCATTGAGTTTCCTTTCCCATGTTCCATGGAGATTGGAAGGTAAAGCAGTCTCCATTGGTAGAGGACTAATTCACTTGCCCCGTGCTCTGCATAGAGGTCATTAAGACACTGCGCTTAGAAAGCAGCTGCTTTTTGTGTGTGTGCCAGTATCTCATTTTCCACATATGTAACAGATCAAAACATTTAGATTGGGTTGATCCAGTCTATCATGACGAAAGAATTTTGAAGCAACACAAGTAAATAATGGCCTTACTTGGAGGCAGGATGCCTTTGCCCTGATCCTGAGAAACTATTGGTGGGCACCACCCCAATTAAAGCAGCCTGGGCTGTACCAGCTTTGCACGGATTCTTTTCCAAAGCCAATTAGCTGCAGGATATTTGATAGAAAGGAACAAATCACCAAAAACTCAGCCCCATACAATGTTATCGTTTATGTTCAGTGCTTGTCTACTGCTCAAGAGTGTTTCTTTTTGTTATACCTCTGTAGGCCTGCTGTAAAGAAAAATGTTTCCTGCTTCTCAGTTGGCCTATATATTCTAGAGCCACATTGTTCAGTGTTATCACCATAAGAAGCAGTTAAGATTAAAGTGAGATAGCACACATTTGAGTTTAGAAAACCAGCCAGAGAAGCTGTACAACTTTTATGGTCTTCATCCAAAGTGCATTTAAGTGTGGGACAGTTTTTCAGAAAATTGAATTAAAATGTGATTTTTCAACTGTTCTGCATTTCCGTTTATACTCTTCATCCTCTAAATCTGTGCCTTCTTATGGCTGTTTACTACTGGTCAGAGTTCCTGGGCCAGCCCTCAAGAATATGAAAATCAGGGAAGTAAAAAGAGGAAGAGGACGCTTTGGCAAGCTGATGTTTATTGGTCATGGGTAGTTGGCTATCACTAGGGTACTCCTTGGAATTATCACCTGTCAAAATCCAAAATTCCATTTCAGAGGGGATTATTTCAAGGAGCAGAAGCAATTACAGAGTAGTGTAGCAGGCAGTGCTCTGCAGAGTGAAGCAATTTATTGGAAGTTCCACCTTGCGGTGGCTGTATGCCTGGGAATTACTGTACTTATTCATGTACAAGAAACTTAGGTACTTAGAGAAAAATACTGTTATTTGATTACTAATAAGGACAATTGTTATAGTGCTTAAAAATAATCCCATCAAATTAGTTCATGAAGGAAGAATTTTGAGGGAAGAGGGATTTGCATGCAGTGCAATTAATAGAGAAGAGAGACAAGAGGGAAAAAATCTGTCAGGTTTTTAGCCTACACTTGATTGTTGCTTGTTTAAAAAAATAGGTTGTTTTTTTTTTTCCTGGGTTTCATAAAAGTTACCAGTCTTATTCGAAAACCTAAATAGGTAGTATAATTGCACAGTAGACCAAAACTGGGAAACTGTCTTATGCTCTGTCACTGTAGAAAATTCTTGGTGGAGGACAGGTAGCCAGGGAGACATCGTGGCTTTAATAAAAGGACTGAGGACAGGCACAGCTCAGCTCTGGCAGCTGTGTGTGGAGCTGGCTGGAGTGAGGCTAAGAGGGCCTGAATCAAGAAGCTGAGCAGTGGAGAAAAAGCAAATAGGCTGGATAATTCTGTGAAGCTGATAATTAACGTTTCTGAAGATGTTACAAAATGAGAGGCTGGTGTCTCTGTAGTTGTATTCTTCAGTATTGGTCAGATGCAGAATATGGGCAGGAACTTACTGAAATTCTGCATTGCTGTCCTATAAACAGCTATTTCTCCTTCTACAGTCCCTCTTGGTATGAGTTTCTTAAGACTGGCTAATGAGATTCACTTTTATCTCAGGATCTTTAACGACTCCCGAAAGACCAGGAGCTTAGTTCTAAATCTCATCAGCAAAGCAGAGCGGCTTCCAGCAGTACAGTGCTTCCTGACAGCTTGGTGGAGCTTGCTGCAAAAGTGGCTCAGAAGGAAAAAGGATGCCAGCACTAGATCCAACACTGTTGCTTTTGGCAGGTCCTAGATGTTCAGTCTCTGTTTTCCATTTTATTGAGCTACACCAGCACTGCATTGCTCTGTGTGTTGTGAGCTACCTGTCCTGAGTCCTACTAGCAGGTCAAGAATTGGCATGAATGTTAAGGTTTCAGCTGTATTCTATGTAGTCATTTTTGCACATATAAAATGAAGGTGTAGTAGTTTAGATATCACATTTGATATACTTGCTTGAAAATATATATATTATTTCCTCAACTCATTATAAAAACTACATCAGCGTTTTTCGCGGTGACTGACTGACTATTCAGCAAGTTAGCGAATAAAATAGTCACACGACACAAGAAATCTCAAGGATGACCTGGGACCCAGAAACTGTGCAAGCTTTTTACCCAAACACAGAATAACTCCATCCTGCTAACAAGGTGCCAGACAATGACATATGGTCACCTCAGATGGTACATTGCCAGGGGGAGAGCCGTAGGGCCCCAAGCGCTTCCTTGTTGTGTTCACATTCATTTCAGTGAATTCTCAATCCTAAATTTTCAGATATGAACAGTGCTTTTGATGATACAATTTTGGGTGCTGAAATTGACCCTGTAAAAGAGAAGTCATGTTTTGAAAGGACAGATATTCATCTGATAATGAAAATTAAGCCTTTTTTACAGGACTGAGCCCTCAGAAACTCTGGCTCTCCACCTCACTTACTATTCTTGAAAATATGACCTACCTCCCAAGCTATTTTATTTGATGCATATATACTTTACAGATGGCTGTATAGAAAGGGATATTTTAAAATAAAGTCATCTGGCTTATTTAAAATGGAAAAGAAGGGAGAAGGGAGGAGCGGTGCTCAGAAGCAGTGAAATAACCTCAAAATTTGAGGTCAGGTTATAAATGCAAAGTGTAACTTTTTTTCCCAAAAAGCTCATGAGTCCTTTTGGGGCAGGAGGACTTAAACAGAAAGTAAAAACTTCAATAGAAATTGCTTCATCAACCCTTAAAACCATTGAAGTTCCTGAAAGCCCTGCTTCTGAATTAAATACTAAATGTATTTGTCCATAGAGTAGAGGAACTGAGAGCTGTGAAATGAACTTCACCTCTTCCTCTCTGCTGGTAATGAGCAGTACCGAAATGACCACTGAAAGTGTAATTGTTTGAAAAAAAACCTGTGGCAACCAACTGTGCAATATGGCAGTGTTCGTCCTCGGGGTGAGAGCATGCTCGCAAAGTGTGGTGGTGAAAGACACCTCAGAGCATGGTCGCACCTTATTTTCCACCTGAAAGTGTCTGTGCCCTGTCTGCTTGCTGCCCCCTCCTCATATGGGGTTGGTTTGGTTGCTGTCATGGGACCCTCACAAACCTGTCAACAGGAGCAGGATGGGTTAAACACCTTGACCAGGTGGTCTGGTAAGATGTCGGGGTGCACCCACCCAAGAGCAGGCAGTAACTTTGATCGTGGGTGGGCAGAGGTGAAAATCTCCACTCTGGTCTGACTCCCCTCACCTCGTGTGTGAGATGGGTTCTGCCAAGGCCCGAGGCAGATTACTCTCATCTTTCCCATGCTAACAGCACAGCTTATCTCTTCCTTGTTTTCCAAGCTTTCCTTCCCTTCCCTAACATGCAAAGGCTGCCAGGGCTCCGTCTCAAGCATTCATCTCTGCCCAAAGGTTGTGCCCACAATCACACACCTTCACTCTCAGCGAGTGTCAAGTGCCAGACCAGCTGCCTGACTGACCCTGCTTGTGCTTCCCGTCACAGCTCTGACCCTCATTAGGAAAGCTGAATGCTCCTAGAAAGTACCACTGGGGCAACAAATCAGTTGTAAGAGCCTATTGATCCGTTACATTTGTTTTCAATGTACAAAAAGGAGATTCTTTTGTTCCGGGGCTGGCACCAAGCTCTTGCTACAGTAGGTTCAGCGTGTCTCCGGACACTGCGATCAGGCGCCTCGCAGCTGAGTCTGCAGAATATTTGCTTATTACAGGAGGAACTGAAAGAACCTGGAATTCACTGGTGACCGACCTCTTACTTCTTGAACAACTGTTTCCCCCCTTCCTTTTGTTTCTGTTTTAATCACTGCACTACAAACACAATTTAAATCCCCCTTGCAGATGCAGGATAGGGTAATGCGAGCACACAACAATCCACATTTATCAAGTTAAAATGCCTGAGCAATTTACACTGAGTGCTCGGTGGTTTCTGGGCTAGATTCCTTTTTAAATCAAACTTGGAATAATTAAACGGCCGCAGCAGTAATGCAAATGCAGATTTTTGCACATCCAATAATCAAAGGGAGGAAAAAGTAGTCTGAAGCTGTTTTGCTTTTAATCATATTTGATTTTTATTTTAAATGAAAGCACAAAGGTAATTTTTCTGTTGCTCTACCTGTGACTCCTTAAATCATGGTAAACGTGCATTATGATCTTCTTAAAAGAATAAGAACATTCCTTGTTAATTAATTTATACAGCTGTCAGTACAGCTTTCTATGTTATTCATACTCTAAGTGTTTGACTGCCATAGATTTTCTAGCAGTTCCTGGCAAAGCTCCAGTGAAAGCCTGGGATTTATTAGGCTGACTTGGTGCAAAGTCTATTGATTGTGGCCTCCAGGGTAATAACTAAATAGAGCTGGAGCAACAAGTCAATAACACCATTGTTGCTACAGACTCCATTCACTTGAGGAGTTAGATTGTTTTACAGTGGCAAAGAGTAATCATGAGCAGATCAACATGTTCAACAGGCTCTGTACCATGTTAGTGCTGGGGACTGTTTTAAAGCTTTCAGCGGGACCGCAGGAGAAGAGGGATGGGGTGCAGGGATTAAGAACCCTGTAAACCCCTCAATTAGGACTAAAAGGTTTCAGCGTTAGCTTTACCATCTTGCAACAAGGAGTCCTGTGCCTGTGCTGGTCTAAACTGATACTAAAATCCTCTGGCCATCAATCCATAATGACATGGTAGAAACTTGATTTAACTTTTGGATGGGGGTGTACGTGTAGTGTGTGTGTCTGTGTGTGCATGTATGTGTGAATGCATGTCCGTATGCCTTAGCATTGAATAATATTTTAGCTAGCACAAAGTTCACCTCTGTGCAGTAATATTTCCTGGCAATGGCTGGAAAGAGGCTCCTATTTTCTTAAATTCAAAATGAGGAAATGCTTTTGTTTATTGCTTCTCTAATCCTCCCATGTGTTTATTTACTTTTAGAATTCTTTTCTTTTGCGGAAATATATACAAACCTACTAGAGGGGAGATGTTTATTTCCTGAGAGTTTTATCGTTTATTTGACAGCCTTTGACAACTCACATTGTATTAAGAGCAGATCATTTTGAAAAGTCAAAATTGTGAAGATGGGAGTTTCAAAACCAGAACTGGTTGATTTTGCACATATTCTTGTATCCATCTCCAGGAGTTGCCATTACAGTCTCTGCAGAAATACCGAGTAATTAGAATGAGTTTCTTCCTAACACCAGTTAGTAGCAGCCTACTCCCTTGAAACATGAAAGATGGTACAGAAAGTAATAATAAGAACCACATAATATTAAAAATGGCAGATGTAATTATGCTTTGTAAAACGAACCGAGTGGTCAAGCACCAGGCTTTTGTGTATTCAGCAGTTCCACAGACTCTTCCTCCCTTCACCTATTTGTCCTGGGAAGTTAAGTTTTCCTTTTTGCAAAAAATGTTTCTAACACACATTTTCAAAGATAATAGGAAATAGCAAAACTCTCTTCCCAAGTCTGCAGTCATTTTAAAACACCAACGTTTTAGACACAAAACTTTCAATAGAGGGGTTGATTCTTGAATGTGGTGATGACTTTGACATCTAATGACAGTTTGTTAACAACTTATCTGTCCTTTTTTTCACTGCTTCTCTTGCTGTATTATGGCTGTTACTATTTAAAGTGCAAAAAGGGGTGGAACTAGAAAGGAAATCCTGCAACCAAATATTGAGGAGGGTACTGGGCTTCCCTTGGCTGCGGCCAGTCAATTGGATGTTGCAGTCAGCATGTTCCAGGGCAGATCTCAGAGCAGGAGAGATGCAACTCTGGTGAATGTATCTTTTTCTTTTTTTTTTTTTTCTTTTTTTTTTCTTTTCCATAAGTAAGCAGAGAACTTGGCAAGTTTGTAGTGCTTGCTCAGAAGCTCATTTAAAACTTTGAGAAGAGTGAACTGAATTTTAAAGACTCTCAGGCATCTCTTTACCCCCAGGCCTCAGACGTAGCCTCCCATGGAAAGAAATGTATCGGATGGTTCATAATCTGTATTCTGTCAGGATATTTTAATGAGAGGTCAGTAAATACCGTATATTTGGAAGCAAACAAGCCAAAGCTGGGCCTTTTCTTTATGACTTCCACACAGTCAGAAAAGTAGCTTTCTGGCAGATGCTTTCACTTTGAATGAAGAAATATCTACCCTGCTTGGGTTCAGTTTTGTGATCTGAGCAATTTTTGACATATCAAACCAGCCTAAAACTTAATTAGCTGTGGCATAGGAAATAAATATGTAAAAGAAGTTTTGCTGAAGTCTTAGAACTTTTTCATTAAAAAGACCAACACTGATTTTCCTGGCTGATTGCAGTATCATGTGCCACCTCTACAGTGATGAGGTATTTGTTGGAAGCACTGCTTGCGCCCCACTTCCAGTCTTTCAGAAAGAAGAGAGACTGATAAAAGGAAAAAATATTTCCCAAAACACGAAGGTGGGCTTCTCTTTTGAGTAATACTCTTGCAGTATGAACTGCAGATTTACAGGAATTAGAGACCAAACAGTTGAAGTATTCCTCTCCCCCTCCTCCCTTCTCCCCTCCTTTTTTAAAGTGTCTTCATCAATCAAAATCAACATAAATGAATAATGGGGGCTGATAAAATGTGAAGAGACAATAGCGGTGTTGTTTAGAATTGACGGCCATAAATCCACTGTATCCTAAGAGACTGCACGAAGTAAATACCTGCTCTCCCCGACCACCACTGCCATTTAGCCCGTGATTCGGAATATCATTTAAGCAAGTGCTGATGTCCCATTGAAGATTCAGCCTGTTAATACTTGCTTTATTTCAGAGCACCAGGGCTGCAATGAGGCAGAGGGACTTGGAGGTTGAAGGTTTGGAGTGACAGGGGAATTTCCCTTCTCCTCATTCATTTGTTAATTTGGGATGACAGAAATAGAAATGGTGTTCTTATGAGCGGGTCAAAGGCTTTTTTAGAACCAGTGGAAAACAAGGAAGCTGGTGCAAAAGGACTCACAGAGCACATAATTTAAAATCATTAAAATTTGGGGCAAACTGAGGTGTTCTCTGTAAGAAAATAAAGGGAAAGCACATCTCCATTGGCACTGCAGTGGCACGCACAAGGCTGGAGATGTCCAACAGAAAGCAGATCCAAAAGGATTGTGTACCTCAATTTCAGAGGGCATGATTTATGGTGTGGATTTAGAGTCCTGACATTTTGGTTCAGATATGATAGAGCCAAAGTCTCACAAGCTGCTCTTGCAGGAATTTGACTCAGAGAAGCAAGACCCTCTAAGGTCAGTCACTCCTTCTGCCATTTTGAAATCATAGAATGTTGTGAGTTGGAAGGGACCAACAAGGATCATCAAGTCCAACTCCAATGCCGGATCTCAAATGGAAACTTTCCTTCAGTCCTTCCCATTAGAAAGGTCCTTCTAGTTCTGAGTGCTTTTTGGAAAGGAGCCTGTGGCAGCAAATGCAAATACGATTCTTAGGCCCAAGCTCACAAATTCAGGAGGTTTAAAGTTGCCTATTTTATTTTTGGTTGTTCTGTTAATTGCAGTTTGCTTGGCAGAGCATGCCAGACATGGATCACTTGCTCAGGGCTCGTTAGCACTGACAGAATTCCAGCTATATTACGGTCTGTGAATATATCTACCTCAACCATATTTTCACACCTTTTATGATTTTCATTCTCTTTGAATTGAAAAAAAAAAAAGGGCAACACAAATAACCAACTACCTGGGAGGAAGGAGTGATGACCTTTCTGATCGTACTGGGGAATGCTCTTTAAAATCAAAATCTGAATGAGCAGAACTCCAGCAGCACAGCACCTCGCTGTAGAGGGTCTTGAAGGCACCGCTTCTGTTGTGAAAACAGTTTATTTAGTAGTTAGTGCCTTGACTTTTCTGTCTTTGTACTTCTGAAAGGTGATCTCTTGCAAATGATGAACCCTTAGCCTAAATGAAGTACTGATCCCTCTTTAACATATACTTAATTGAAGCTAAGAAGGAAAAAAAATATAGTGTAGTATTTTAAGAGTGACTGTGTAGCACCTTTCCAAGTTTGCATGCCTGTCAACGGGATGTCATCCGGTAAGTGTGAATGAATGACTCTATTTCCAGTTCGAGTTTCCATTCCTAGGCAAAAATAGCACAAAATATACTATACTTCCAGAATAGATTTTTTTTTTTAACTTTATAAATCACACAGCAATAAAAAGTAATCTATGGTTATTTCTTCATTGAAAATGTTCTATATGTCCAATACCAAGCAAAAAACTAATAAAAAGAGAAGACTGTGCTTAAAGTGACTGAATAAAATCAAAAGAAATAATTTCTCATTCTGTTCTAATTGGGCAGACTGTGTTTTGTAAGGATACCAGTTATATTTAGCATTCCTCAAGGCTTCCATTGTTGGACTTTTTTTTCCACAAGCAGCATGAAGCTCTGAAGCTTTAAGCATCCTGTCACGATGCTGATGTTTTGTCGAAGAAAAGATGTGTTCCTCAGCTGTTGCAGTTACTTCAGCATTTGTGCCTTTTCAGATGACACTTGGCCAACTTTTTAAAATTACGTAAGTCCCAAGTGTAGAGTGATGAGGGCCGAGATTTTTAAGAGCCTTGAAGTATCTAAATCATGGCACAGGCTGTCTAACTA
This sequence comes from Antrostomus carolinensis, assembly GCF_000700745.2. Classification (NCBI taxonomy): domain Eukaryota; kingdom Metazoa; phylum Chordata; class Aves; order Caprimulgiformes; family Caprimulgidae; genus Antrostomus; species Antrostomus carolinensis. The sequence goes on along the minus strand of NW_010298776.1, from coordinate 83,951 downwards.
CCTCCAAATATCTGATTCTTGGATCTGATTCATTTAGTCTAGGAACCTCAAAGTCCTAATTATCTAACCCATTCCTTACAATAGGGTTTGGGCTTTTTTTTTCTGATTTTGCTGACACAAATAATATCTGTAGGGTTGGCAGAATATTATAATGGTGTGCGTTAGAGGTGGATATAAGGTAGAAAGCAATAACCAGGATTATAAATAACTGCCTGATCTGTAGAATTCTAAAATAGCCTCTTAAATTTGATTAACTGTCTCAATATATGGTTAATCATCTAAATCTTTTATAAACTATTTGTAAATGCACTCTTGACATAAAGCATGACTAGTTTGTCTGTAGTTTATGAAACATGACAATTCTACTGAGGAAATGGAACAGTATTTCTGCAATATAGGCAATGTAATTGAGAAGGTGAACTTGGTGTTCCAGATTTTAATTGGGGAAAGTGAAATGCTTCCAGTTTCTGAATTGCCTTGTGCAAATTTGTTGTGCAAAGGTAGCATGGAGTAGCTACGCTCTTCTTCAGAACAAAGCAGTTGAAAGAAGTGAAAAGGAAGGAGAGATATAAAATAGTTAAAACATGAAAACTGAATTATTTCAGAATAGTTTGGACCTCAGTTCTGTGGTACAAAACCATCAGTATCAACAGCAGGGTCTCCTGCCCCCAAAACTACTCACTCCTGCCCCCATGCTGCATCCAGCTGCTCTCTCGTTTTCATGGGCACTTCTGTTTTCCAGTCAGTGTTTTCAAATTGATCCAGTACAGAATAGCTCTCCTCTCCCATCTTCTTCTTTTTCTTTTTTTATCTTGGATCAATTGCTTGATCTGATTCATCACATGGACCCACAAGCTGTTGAATCAGCACAACTGAGGTTGGCATGCTGCAACATGATGGCAGAAATGAACACCAAGAGGAGGTGGGAGCAGGGAGAGGAATGGATAGACCTGAGCATGACTCCTAAAATTAGTATTGCTGCTGGATGCTTTGCATCTTGGAAACATGGTCTTGGCTGGAGTACAGGGCTCAGAGTCAGAACATTTAAACTATAAATTCCCCTCTAGCCTTTGACACCCTTAAACTTTAGTTTTGCCATCTGCTGAGTGGAAATAACACTAGTTACCTCAGTGCTGTGAAGATTTGCTAATGATTGTTCAACCAATTAGCACATGAAAAATAGGAAAGACTGCTTTTTATGTTCCTACATTTTGGTGAAACTGTTCTCTCATGCTTATGAGCTACATTTCATTTGTAGTAAAATACTTGTTTTCAACTCTTTTCCTCCCATCAGAAATATGTTGCTAGAGCAAGGACAGGTCCCTGGTTTTGTAACCCAAGTGTCTCTATTTTTAGTTTTAAGATGTTGGCTGCATCTCTCTCTTTTTTTTTTTTTTTTTTAATATCTGTATATATTTATAGTTCTTGCTATTGGAAGAGGATTTCCTGCAAACAGATCCATTTCTGCAGAGCCGTGCCCTGACAGAGAGTCCCATATTTTCCACCGAGAGATTGCTCCAGAATAAATGTCTGCTGTGGTTGTAGGATCAGCCTAGCTAACTGTTAACTTTATATTGCCTTCAGCACGCAGTAAATTTGCATGTGCAGGAGGCATTAGCGACTGGGCATCCGATACTTGGCAATGTTGCATCTGAAGACGTGAGTGACAGGAGAGACACAACTCCAGCCCCAATGTCCTACCGAGTCGTTTCCTTTTTGGATAATTACATTCTCAGTTTTCTCTACAGTTTTAACTAGGGGGGGGCGGGGGCGGGGAGTATCTGTCTTCACACCCTCATTTAAAGAGGTGAATCTCATAACCATGCACCATTAAACAGCTGCCACATCTCACCCAGAAGTAGGTGAAAGGACTTTTTACATAATGTTCATATCTGGTTTGCATTCTGAGCTGCGTGAATCCACAGTAATGCTACATGGGTATCTGAAAGGAGGATTTGACCTGTAGTTGGGTTCTGGTTCACAGGCAACGAGTAGCACTCGCTCAAATAGTTTCAGGAACTTCAACAGGACTACTGGTGTGTGTAAGGACCTCAGAATCAGGCCCCTAAGGATCCTTAGGAATGAAAGGTATCCTGTAACTGCAAGGTATTATTATGATGACTGTGCTGGAGAACACAGAGGTATTGAAGTCGGCAAAATAAATTACAGAGTCAAATGTATAAGTAAACCAAGAGGCGACTGATGTTTTTTGCATAATAATAATCTTCATAATCACTTCATTTGCACAGTTATTTCATTTTAAACTTTAGGCACAGTTTTGAAGCACAACTCAGTGGAGATTTTTGCTGTAATCTATAAACTTTAATGAAAGCTAATTGGAGGACAAATTTTAATCTAATTAAAATGTGACTACATAAAGCAGAAAGGATGAATGAAGCTAAATGCTCTATGGGGCACAGTTTTCAAACAATGATTACCCTGAATACTAAGTCAAACGAAGCTTTTGTAAAATGATGATCATGAGCATTGCCAGCAACAGAACAACCTTGAGAAACTGTGAATGAAAGTTTTAATGTGTTTAGTTTAAAAAGTGGACATTTTAAAAGGCTCACAACTGTTTAAGGACTTTTTAAAAAGAAAATAAAAAGCAACACACACGGTCTCATCTAAAAACATAACAAGTAAATTAGCCAAGGTGTACATTCCATCTAAGTTCTCATGATCAGCAGATGCAAATGTTTGCAGTGCGCCGATGAGTTATGTGCCCTAATGAGATTTCAATGCTGAGCAAACAATAAAAATTTATGCATTGCATAGTTTTAGTGGCCTTTGGCTTCATGGTTAGTGTTACACCCTTTCAACAGCTTTGGTAATATAATATCCAGCTGGCTTTGGAGGTAAGGAAAAATTTAGGGGTGAACTGAAATTGTGAGAAATAACGTGATTGATTGCTTTGTCAGAATAATGCATTTCCACGGTATAATTGTCCATAGTAATCTTAGCCTGGGTACGGATACATAGGTTGTAGTTATGTTAGGACACAAATTTTGAAGGATTCAGGTGAAGGATGGCTTTTCCAGCATTTGAACCAGACCATTTCCTGTGCTAGGTACATGTCCAGGGGTCTCGCAAACAGCCCCTCTAACAAGAACATTCCTGTCATAGTCCTGTAAACGGGAGAATTGAAAAGCTGCACTTTTCCCAACAACTGGTATGTTTCACAAGAAAAGAAGTGGAGCACAAGCACAAAAAGAAGTGCACAATAGATACTGAAATAAATGTATGTAATGGGGAGCAGGAAGGGGGGTGTGAATCAGAAAATTCAACCAGAGCAGTGTGAGAGTGAGCTCAAATATATTAAATTTAAAAGACCCATTTGTGGGTTAGGCTTTTATGAACCCAGAACCTTCACCATAATGATCGCCTGCATTACCCTACATAATATTAAAATCTTAGCATGTGATTAATAGCAGATTCCCTGCATACGTGTCACAACGCACATCTGCAGCAAATCTGCCAGTAGATTTCTGCGCTAGTTTTACTTTGGGGCCATAAAGTAATTCCTGTTTTGTGAATGAGAATAAACCTATTATGCACTAGGTTAGCTACACCCAGTTTCTTCTCTTCAGGGAAAAAGAGCTGCTTATTTGATACGGCATCTCAAATTTCAGTGTTCAGAAGTGAATTTAAGCCTCGGATAGATTTGCTTGAGCAAGCTGTTGGGATTTGCCTTCACCGTTTCTTAGTCCTACGTTTTCCAAAACCTCCTGTGCAAAGAGTATTGAGAAACTTCTGGACAGCAGTAAACTAGTGGACTTAATTACAAAGTGTTTATTGCTAAATTTGTTAATGAGTCAACATGCAAAAAAGATATATTTATCCCTATTTCCTCTTAAAATAGTTGTAAAAAAATAACTTCAAAAAATCTTTTTCTTAAGCTGTTTGGTGATGCAGTTTTGCTCTTCACAAAAGCCCTTTTTCCCATCCGCAAAAAGCTACCTTTCACTTTGCCCAAGGGAACAGAACATAGCTCAAATGAAGCTTTAAAAAAAAAAATAAAATCTTTTTCCTAGTTGTAACTCAAAGTCTGTGCATATTCACACATTCACGCGAAATAAAAAGGAAGATGCAGAAACATTCCTCTGCTCTGCCTTCTGAAAAATCCTGTTGACCTGTTTGACTCTCCAAAATCAAAACAGAACCCCACAAAAACAACTTAAATGACAACAAGAAAACATTAGGAAAGCAACATCTGTTTTGCATTCTTGGCATCAAGTCTGCCCTTGCAACACGGGGTCTGACACAGATGTACGGGGTTATGACACCACTGAGTACCGCTTGATTTAAAATGGTGTAACAGAGCAGAATCAGGGCACTGAGTTCTTACAATGCTGTGCAAACTGTGTCTCTTGATCTTCTTTGCAGATGTGGGACTCAAACCCCACTGAAGTTTTAGGCATCTTTCCATTGATGGATGCGGACTGTAGAGCAAGTCATAGTCCTCTACCAGCGGTTTAGAATTTATTATTGACTGTGTGTATTTTGTTGTTTGCAAAATCACATTGCTCTGTCACTTTCCAGTAGACTTCTGTTGTGTGTAGCCGTGTTCAGAGAACCTTTCAAACGATATAACATAATTAAGCTCTTTTGCTTTTAATTAAAATAAAATAGTAGCAAGGAGAGAGAAATTTAAAGGTCCTCTTCCAAGAAAGGCAAAAATAGCTCTGATTGAATTGAAAAGAATCAGTGATTAGGGAAATTTGGGAAGCGAGAGCTGCCAAGAGAGCAGCTCTCTCCCCAGAAGCAGCACGATTACAGGAGATGGCAGAAAGGGAGCAATTCTCTCCCTGTTTGATTGTCCATCCATAGTTGTAACAGAGACAAAATTAGCTCTAACTCATACCTGGCATAACTTCCCTGTGCCCAGTCGGGCCGGGACAGATGCAATGACATGCTTGCAGTGTTTTCACCAACCACTAGATGTCTGTGTGTGCGCTGTGAAGTTCTTGAGGGGATGATGCCCCTGGTAAACACCAGAGACAAAACTGGAACACAAGCTGTGGGGAAGCCTATTAGTTTGTGTCTATGAGTGTAACATCATTACTTTAATTAAGCTTGTGTTTAAAGAAATCTATGCTCTCTAAAACTAAATTCCAACCTTTCTGATTTGGGGCAAATAAGGAAAAGGTGTTTTTCCTGGTCCACATCTCTTTAAGACAAACTGTTTCCTTTATGGCCATGTGAAGGTCTGAAATACATCTTATTGTTCTGAAGGTTTTGAAGGAAGTTGCTGAGATGTAAAATAGGTTCATCTTATTTCTATTCTGAAACAATGAAGTACCAACGTATAAAACATCTGCTCTCTAAGTAAATTGGTAGGAGCTCGCTAATTAATTCTGCCCAGTATAGCCCAAACCACAGCACTGCTGGAGCCATATTTTCACATGTACAATGCATCAGCATATCTGGGTGCACAGAAGAAGGCTGTGCATCAGATGTCAGGTTTAGTATCTCTTTTTTAAAAAACAAAACAAAACAAAACAAACCCTGGAAGAGCAGAGCTGGGTACAGAAGGCTCTTTCACAATTCTGTTTATGAGGCAGTCCACTGGCTGACCAGGGTAGCTGCACCTGTGACCAGCTTTTCTGCAGAGATCTCCCAAGAAAAATGCAAAAATAATCAGCACATGTTTGCCTTTCATTTATCTCTGTCATCCGGGAATAAGATACAGATAGTATCAGGAGCAATGAAAGGTACATTCTGATATTATTTTCAAGTTTTTTTGTCTAGACAGAGAGGAGCAACCACTTGTATCTCTGTGGAACTCATACAGCCCCCCTCCATGCTCACAGCCTAGGCTGAAGGCCAGAGGGGGGTAGCAGGCTGTCTATATTAAAAAAAAAAAAGTTTCAAACCACCACCTACTCATCAGGTGACTGGAGACTGTGGTTGTAAAATGTGCTGCAGGCAGAAGTTCTGAAAAATCCCAGAAAGTGTTGAAAACATCTCTAAACAAGGTATTTTTCTCCTGCACCTTTCTTGCTAAAGGTCCCAATTGCTGCCAAGAAAACTAGTGAGAATGTTAGCTGCCAAATAAAAAATTTATGACAGTGTTTGGCAAAGGATTGTTTCACTGCTTGTTTTATACATTTCCACAAGGCTCTTGAAGGGCTCTTGGACACATGCGGCTCACTGATCACAGTGCTTTATCTGTTCTTTAATATATTAAAAAAGCAAGCTCCAATAAAGTGTGATTTAAACAATACATAGTTTTTATTTTAATAGCCTCCTGTAAGTGCTTGCTATGGTGAGAATATAATTTCTAAACAACATTCCATATATAAAAATTGTTTTAAAAGCCCTTTACCTGACAAAGTTACTTGTTATTTAAGTCACTTTCATAGTAAAAATACATGAATTTTTCAATTAAAAATGTATTGCTTTTGCAATTGTGCTTGTTACATGTTGGAGTCTGGGCCAATAAACCGCCTGTTAAAACATAAAGAGGTCCATTCAGTCAAAGTTGTGCCTGCCATTTATGTTTCAAAAACCGAGAAAATAATATGTTGGAATTGCATTGCTCACCAATATCAATTAGGTTTTTGGCTGTATCATTAAATTAATGTTGGGGGAGAAAATTGTTCCGGTGGATTTAGTGGAAAAAATATAGTTTTGAATACAGAGTTAGCACACTGACAATAATAATTAAGCTGGTCGATGCTGAAGCAACACCCTTAAAAATATTTTCCCTATCTGAAGAAACAAAATTGTCTGTCTCTGTCTTTTCAAACCAGTTATCAGATTAGGCTTCCAGCTGATAATTAGTGCTGTTTAACACAGATCTTGTCATTCGGAAATCTCAGAGCCCAAACTGTTTACTTCTCATTATCATGTGCTGCTGGAGGTGGGAGGTTTGGAGTGTGGAACTGCACCATTTTGTGAGGAGGCAAAGAGCCTCCTCTTCTCTCTGGTGTCCAGGAGTGGTGGGGCACAGTCCTGGCGTGCTGTCCCCTTCGAAGGGGACAAGCAGAGCAACATGACCCTGTGCTGTCCTGAAGCTGCCCCAGGGCTGCGCGGCTCTGCATCACGCTTGTGTCTTCACGGCACAGCAGATATTCGAGAGCAGCCAAGAGCACTACAAACGCTATACGCTGTGTATGCGCTTGTGTATTTCATGGTGTTTGATATAAAGTACTCAAGACAGACCAGCATTAAGAGGATTATTTCAGACAGCATTAGGAGTTAATTTACAGAAGATTAGCTCTAAATCAGGCAGATATCATAAGCAAATTAGCATCAGTTGTAAGAGATTCAGAATCAAAATGTGTGGTGGTTTTTAGTTTCTCCCTGTAAGTACTCAGTGGACGAGTAGTATCTTTATTAATTTCCCTTACTAAGGTGTTACATCTCGCATAGTGAAGAACAAGGATTCTTATTTTCTACATGCCCACTATTTATTATGATGCTGTTTATTGGCAGTGAAACTGCGTAACTCCAAATACCCTTCCTCTGCTGAATATTTTATATTTCATGCCATTTCTTCATTGAGAAATGTTTTGTTTGGCCCTAGAAATGATGTCTCCATGGTGTGTTATAATATTTTTAAATAGGTAATACACAGCTTTACTTCGGAGTGACATACTTAATCCTTTTTCTTTCTGTTAAAATGAGTCACATTTTAATACCAACTCATAAAAATGAAGGAGTGTATAAAATGCTACATACTAGAGTGAAGATTACGGCTACTTAAAAATAGCTTCCTTAATATTTAAGCTTGTAAATTATAAATTTGTGTTATTTCCACAGGACTGATGGTTAATTTGTGTTAAAAAGCAGATTCTGTTTTTCTGTCGGTTTTCCAGACATATTTTTCTGGCTGCAGACAGGCATAAGCGCCTATTCAATCTCTTTTTGGTACTGCACTTTCAAAAACACGTGCCTAATTAGTGGAGAAGATGATGAAATGGATTGGGCCACGAGATTACAGTCTGTGTCCGAGTTGTCTTTGGAATTCTGGAAGTTTTGAAGTCTACGAATGGGATTCCCATCTCTGGAGAAATTTGTATTCTGCTCTCCAAGAGATATTAAACTACTTAGTCTTCAGCGTGCTCCTGAACATTTGGGTTTTTAACTGGGGAAGGAAGTCTGGGCAATGTTTTATGATTTTTTCCTTTCTTGATGGACCAAATTCCTCTTGACAAGGTTGGCCTGAGGTCATGAATGTCTCCCTGTGTTCACTGAAAGAGGAATCTTTGCTCCTTCCACGAGATCATGAAAACTTAGACCCACTCTAAGCCAGGCTGGTCTTGCAGGTCCCTCCGGTTGCAAGATCTGCCAGTGCTCTTGCGCTTTGACTTTGTGCCCTGTAGTTTTACAGAATGCATGGAGGCTCAGTGTGGTTATTAAACTGAGGTGTCTGAGGTCATAACAAAGTAGAGGCATTTCTGTTCCCCTAATAGAAATACTGTATGATGCTGAAAAGAAAATACTCTAATAGTGGCAAGTATCTCCTGTCAACTAATTTGATAGTTCTCTATCAGGTAAACCATTTGTGAATACATCGATTCTTTTTATTTTTTGCTGTTCTGTCTTCACTATTCCCAGGTTTTCTCTGAACTAGTTGGGCAAAAATTGATTTTTATTTGTTCCACTGGCCTTGTGGAAAATTAGCTTATGAACTGGTTTTTATAGGAAGACTCAAAGCACAGAACAGGTTGAAAAATAAGCCTATAGCAGTCAAAATTGTTGTCTGAAATGTCTTCAGACTGGAAGGCTGAATTTATTGCTCAAAACAAGTACTAGCAATGTGGAGGTGTGCAGTCCTGCTCATTATCACTGGAAAAGGGGGAACCAAAAAGCACAGTAAAAAATTAAATTTTAATAATGCTAGTGATATTTTCTAAATCCTTCTTGACAGAAAGATTCTCATTATTTTTATCTGTCTCAGAGTAGGCTCTTTTAATGCCATCTCACAAATGGCCTTAGCCATGATTGTTTTCCTTTCTTTTATAGCATTTGAAAAAAATGAATACATACCAAAAAAAATTCTATTCTATCATTCAAGAAGTGCCATGAAATGGTAACATTTTGGATAGCACATCTTCAGGAACAATTGCTGTGGATGCCTTCAGGTTTTTACAAAAGAGGTCAACATTGTTAAGACAATTGTAGAAAACTTGCCATACAAAAAGACGCCCAGTCAAATATGGTGTGATAAGGGGAAAATAATACAAAGTATTTGTGTCCAGTCCCCAGCTTCATCACACCTAAAAGCCATAGATTAGTCATTAATTAAAGTGAGGCAGGGCAAAAGATGTTACTTTCTTTCATCTGTTTAAGATATGTATTTTAGTGGGTCCTAATGATTATGAAAGTTGATAAAATGCAGACTTTAGACATTTTTGTTTTCTTTAAATTGCACAGAATGTAAATTTAACTATATTTATCATAAAAGCTAATGTGCAATCATGTGTGTTCTTGTCATTTTATAGCTTGCATACATTTCTTCTGCTGGAGAAATAATTGCTTTAGCTTTGAGTGCTGACGAGGGGGTTGGGGTTGGGGATTTTTTTTTCCTATTAACTGTTTGGGGACCAGGGCTTCATACAGTCAATGTGCTGAAGAATGCCATTTCACTGACAGCTGGGCTATCCACCCTCCCTGCGAGCTCTTTCTAAAGCACTCATAATGTTTGCTAAGGTCTATGGTTCTTAGTCATGCTCAGGTGACTAAATGTGTGATTTGTTCTTCTTGATACTTCAGTACCCTGAGAAAGGCTGGTTGGAGATTTAATACAACCTTGACTCCTTCCACTTGCAGTTGCCACTGTGCACATGATCTTCATTTAGACTTGCCAAAGAGATCTGGTGTTGCCTCTACTTTGCCTAAAATGAATTAATCCCCTTCCAGTTCTGGTTGGTGAGTTTCCATGGCTGTGGAAGCCACCCACTGTTCCCTTAATGACAGTAATAATCTAATCGGTTCCCTCCGTGGAAGGAGTGGACATGGAGACAGGAGAAAGCTGAAGTTGGATCGCAACTATGCAGAGAAGTGTTCCCTGTCAGGGTCTCTCATCAGCAGAAGGAAACTTTTCATCCTTCAGAAATGCCTTTCTGTGTGTTTTAAAAATAGGCAATGAATAAAACCTGAGCTAGTAGAAGATGTACTTCTTTTTGCCTTTTTGCCTTTTTATCT
>NW_010298776.1:65043-73767 GCF_000700745.2 Antrostomus carolinensis | reverse complement strand
CTATTTTCACCGTTTGCTTGCTGAAGTCTGCATATACTTGTCTTCCAATCATTCTCATAGACATCTCTCCTTTCTAGGCCACTCAGATCCCCCCCACTCGCTACCCCCAGACTCCAGTGATCACCTGGGTATTATTTGTACCTCCTGAGACTGCCAGCTCCTTGAGACAGGACTCATGCAAGCTACAGTAATCTTGATGGCTACCAAATAACACTGTGCTCCAAAGATGTTCATATGTTTTTATACATTTAGAATGTATAGCAAGATTTCAGTTATGAATTAGATATCTCAGTAAGTATTTTAACTATAAGATATCATGAAAATCATTTTAAATTTTAATCGTAACAGTAAGATTGTCGGAAGGTTACACAGCAAGGTAAAAAACATGTTTCCTTGAGACAAGGAAAACCACTGCATTTCAGGAGACATTCTTGCCAGAGCAGAATGTGTCCCCTAGGTCTTACTTCTCCAGAAAAACTGTCAAAGGAGAAGTATATTTGATTCTGGTCAGAATTTCATGTGCAAATATGGGATCCATTAAAGGGAGATGATGAATCAAGGTATTATTGATTAACATCTTCTTCTTTCCTGGTGAGTTTCATCTCTACAATATTTCTGATTAGTGGGAGGTTACAGACACTTTACAATAACACCTTTCTTGTATGATTTTGCCTTCAGAGCTAGCAAGCTTTCTTGGGCCTCATGTTGAAGCTACTTAATCTGTAGGCACCTAACCTAGCCAGCTAACTTAACTGTCTAGTTCTCCTCGGATGCATATATGGCCAGGAAAAAGAGAAGGCAGTTCAGAGCAGGACTCTGGCTTATATACACAGGGAGCTGAGAGAGATTAGCTAGATATAATTTAGATGTTTCAAGTTGGATAGTATGACTACCTCCCTGCACCTGTTATTACGTGACTCATTCTTTCAAGGCCCAGGTGGAAACACATTGATGTGGTTTGAGTGTAATATTTTAACTAGAGATTGGTATCCATGTTATTACAAGTAGACAGCCTCAGTCCTTAAGACTGAACTTTAAAGCTAGAGGATGTAGTGCTGCACAACTCCTCAGCCCTATCAACAATATCTAAGGTACCTTGTATGGCCTGTCTCTTTCGAAAAAACATTCTAGTCAGCTGGAAAAATGCTATCACTTTTTTATTCTCCATTCCTCCATTTTTGAGTCTTTCATTTCATTTCATTATCTGCTCAGTTTTCAGCAATTTTTAATAGATTTTCCCAAGGTCTCACACATGAGAAACTAGAGCCTCTGTCACTAGGGGAAGAAAAGGCTCCTTTGAGAAGGAGTTCAGGGAACACAAAATAGGGTCCTGCTGGGAATGGCCTCTCCAAGCTGGAGGTAGAGCCCAGGCAGCGTGACCTTTTTGGTATGAAGTAAAGCCGTGGGGGGGTCCCATCCTCTCTCCACTATCCCCCAAAGCCTTGTCACCTTTAAATATACAATGTCAAGTACAGTGTAATCAGTTCTTCTGGCTTGAGAATACAAAGAACTTGGACTGACTTTTAGAGTTTGGGGTGGGGGAGAGGGAAAAAACACTTGAGTATTTTCCAAATTCTTCACTTTTTCCAAGGTCAGCTAGAAGAGGGCCAAGGAGTTGTGTGCAGCTTGTGCACTTATATTTTTCACTGGTATTTCTGTTTGCTAATTTCAGTTATTAATGATGAAAAATGTCTCAAGTCAAATACTTCCAACCAGCTGTAATTTTGTTAGGTAGGGATCTCTTACTCTTTTATTTCAGTAGCTTGCCATGTCTTTATGTTTTGCCACAGCCTGTCTAGATCTTTTCAGTTGCTTTTATTTAAGAAAATCATTCTTAAACCTAAAGATGGGAAAGATGAATAGTTACTTGAACAGACCCCGGATACCCTGAATTTAGAGATTTATCATTATGTATCTAAGGCTTCACTTTACAAATGGTAACATTTTATTCCCCTGTGTGGGGTCTACTGCTTCCATGTGAAAGCTCTGATATATCTTAACAAGGATGTCCTTATATACAATAATAATGGTGTCTGTTCAGAAGATATCTGAGTATAGCTATATTACTTTAAATTCACGTTTAGTTTTGCCGGGTATATATTTGCCTATGTGACTAGACCTACACTTAGTGTTTGTTTGAATCTGCTGATTTGCACATGAATATTGAGCACTTAAAAATCACTTACCACTGATTTGCATGCTCTTATTTTCTCACATGTTAGCAAAAACTGTTGATCACAAATAAAAGGGCACCCAAAAATGCAGTAGTCAAGTAGTCACAGTGACCGTTTAAAATGTAGTCTTGTATACAGAGAACAAGCCTTTCTGCCCAGTAAACTGATAGGAATCACTTCTAATTAAATCTTAAATATATGTATTACAGTGGAACACTGTTGGACAGTGCTCCGTCATCAATCAGTCTGTGTTCTTGAGGACACTATTTTTCGAGATGCTTTCTTTAAGAATAAAGCCCTGTATTGTAATGAATGTGTTCTAACTGATCCCCCAAGCCATTTGTATTTTTTTATTTGTATCAGTGTCAGAGTTGAGCTTCTGTAAGGAATTTTTGCAGAATTTTATTTGTAGTCTTCATTATTTCAAGTTAAGCACACAAAACTCTATGCGCCCAGAGTCTGCCCTGGTTCATTTATATCTCGTATTTTGTTAACATGTTACCGTGATTGCTAATTTTCATGACAATTGTTATTGTACCATCAGTGCTTAATGGCAAGGCATCATTATTCAATGCTGGTCAATCAGGCACTAAGACATGTGCAAGACATCAGGCTGAACCCATATAGATGTCGTGCACTCCCCTGCTAATGAATGCAGTTTTGTAAAAAGGTTTAAACACGGTTGGCATCCTTAATGTAAGGTTTGCAAAAGCTTGTTCGGGAACTGCTTTGTGTTTATACGGAGCAGATCTAAACATGTCACAATCAGAGTTAGACCCATTGTTTGCATGTGTGTGTGAAGCTACAGAGAGGAGTGAATCATTTTGGGTTTTGAAATGGAGAAAGGCAGCACAATCTCTACCATGGTGGGAGTAGGGGGAACTGATTTGCCAGGGACTTCACTGTTTGGTAATGGACATGGGACTTTGGTCACCATGTGCATCAAAGAGGTGATCCCCAAAAGTTTGGTGATGAATGTGAGACTTCGGTCACTGCATGCATCAAAGAGGTGATCCCTGAATTTTGGTAAAGGATGTGGGACTTGGGTCACCGTATGCATCAAAGAGGTGATCCCCAAAAGCAGCTGGTGTCATTCATCAGCTCACAAAGTTGGCACTGGCTAGAGGGAGCCTCTGGTGCAATGATAGTCAAAGGTTAGGCACCGTGACCAGAAGCTAGGATAGAGGGTCAGGCATTTAGAAAGGAGGAGCAGAGCAGAAGGAAACTCAACAGGAGTGGGATGGGCTTTCTGCATCATTACTCCAGCGTGCTCTTCCAATGCGCCGATTAACGTTACCCTCACATCTGCTTTAGTTACTGTTTCTATGTGGTTTTTGCACCCAAATGTTTTGGGCTGCTGTCCATGATAAACTAGATGGAACTTGGTTTAAAAGCTCAGATTTTTCGTCTCTTCTAACTCAAAGTAGAATGAGCCCTTGTGCTCTTAGAGTTTCAAGTATGAAAGGAACAGTACACATGGGCTGTTACCGAGCTCCAGCACACCGGGCTCCAGCAAAACTTCATGTGAATTCAGTGCCTAAGCTGCATAGTCTAAATGGTTAATTCATCTCATATCAACAGCACTATGATTCATAATGTAAACTTGAAGAATCCTTGATGTTTCAGTCACACATTCCTCTTAATTTGGCCATGCATTCTTTTAAAGCTACAGTGTGCTAACTTAATAAAATGCAGCATGCAAATGCACAAGTTTTTGCCTTCAGGCATTTTAGCCATGGATGTTTCAATGGGTGTCTTCTTTCAAGTATATATTCTTTCTTAAATTATTTACCCTGTAAACATGCTTTGCATTTTCAAAGAAGAATCTGGGCTTCCTCATTCACCAGATTTTGTTGAATTTAAGGTGCAATAGAGATAAAAGACTATCATCTGCTTCTTGCGAGCATGTTAGCCTTTGGGATTTTTTTTGTAGCGAATGTTAGGCCCCATTTTCTTCTCCTTTGATATTATTGCTCCCTCCCCCACTTAAATTCCTTGATGCTTTGCCTAGAGCAATACCCACTGGCAGTGTCTGGCTGTGACAGTACTAAAGGCTTCCCTCAGATGGGTCCTGCCAATGCCAACCATTGTTCTACCACTGTGAGCTGGCTTGACTGTCTTGGATCACTCAAAACCCCCTTTTGCCTTGATTTTTTCTTTACTCTGAAGGGTCGCCCTTGCCTGTTGACTTTGAGATCTGAAATGTGCTGACATCCAGAACGGGTGTTCTCTGCCTGAGCAACAGCTCCCAGAGTCTGACTTCGACACACACCACTTGCTAAGCTTTCTTCAAGACTGTCCTGCTGCTACCAAACGGCTCTGTCATCCTCCTCCTAATCCCATCCTTCTGGCACTTTGCAGTTAGTTTAATTTTACTTGCTCACTTGGAAGTAAAACAGTAAAACTTTATGTTATTCTTTTTTTAAAGATCTAAAATTAATCTTTAACTGTGGGCTTGAATATTAAAAGTATATAATGCTTCAGTGTAGGAGTCTGTTGATAACATCCATCCTATTTCATGATTAATTTGTTCCTTTTAATATGATATTCTTTTGCTGCACTGTGCAGACTAATTCAGATTCCTAGAAATTGAACTTTGATATGTATTTCCTAGATTCACACCATAAGTGAACCTTCAATTAGCAGATACAGGTGGCAGCATGCCTCGCTCAATGTTCTCTTGACAAGGATTTTAGAGACGTGGACACTGATTAAATAATCTTGCAAGCGGGTGTGTGCTGCCAGAGTATTAAAAATAAAGCATTTGGAGGATCTGGTGCTTTTTTTTAGTTTTTCTTTAAGTCTCAGATGGTGAAATGCTTTTTCAGTGGGCCAGAGATAGGAGGAGTTGATTTAAACACTCAGTATGTTATGTATGTCTTTGCCTAACTATGTGTTAGATTAAGCGAGTTTCACTCACAGTTAATCCTTTGTAAATTAGCATTATGGATGCCTTGGGGCCCACATCCCACAAATAAAATGGTTGTCAAGCCAGCTGCACTGTGTATTACTTAAGGCTGAATGTTTTAAGAGTTTTCATGCTTTTAATCTATTTCACTGCCGAGTTTCAATTTTGCTGAGTGTCTTTTCAGGGGTGATGGGGGTGAGTGAGTAAATATATATTCTGGTTTTCATGCATTTGCCTGAGCAAATCATTTGTTATCAGGTGTTTGGCAGAGAATGTCACACCCCGCCACAAAAGTGAAGCTTGTAAGTTCAGGTGTTAAACTGAAGTGCAAACCAACAAGAACCAAAAGCCCTTAATTAGCTTTATTTTGTTAGCCTGCTACCCTTTTTTTTTTTTTTAGGGGGGGGAGAGGGGGAAAAAGAGCGAGAAACATCCCTCCCTCCTCCTCATCCTTTTGGCAGAGTAAATATTGCCTGTTAAGTTTGAATTAGCTGTCATCGCAAAAGAATTAATGCTGTGGTTGAGCCTTTCTAGTGAGGAAGGGAAAAATAAACGAGACAGATCTTAGTTCAGCTTTAAGTGATAAATGAGGACAAAGCAGCCCATTCATCTCCTGCTAGGAAAGTGGACACAAACACTAAAGCAGTTTTGCGGAAGACGTGTCAGCAAATGTGATCATTTTGTAACCTGTCAGGAGGATAGAGAGCTAGTCCTTTTAGAGTGTCACAGGGGAGGGTGTCTGTCTGATGTGACAGTTTTCATCCATCCATTTACTGCTTTTTCTTTAGGTGGGGGGTAAGCGAGGAGAGAGCTGGAGTTGGTTAAAACTGCATTTTTCTTTACACTTTCCAATATAATTTATATGTATATCCACCCGCGTCCAAATGAAAAACATTTACCAAGGAAAACTCCCCTCTGCTCTCTAGAGTTTCTTCTCTCTTTCACTGCGTGAAATATTCTCATTTTAACGCATTACGTTCCCTGTCTTCAAGTTGGAGCCTTGTACTTGGTTTGATGCTTCGCAAAACAGTTTTACCTCTTCTTATCATTGTTTAGTTGGTGAGGGCTCTGTTTTGTTTTGTTTTCTTTTGTTTTCCAGAAGCGTGAGGAAAAAATAAAATAAGAATATTAAAAAAAAAAAAAAGAACTTCGGGTTCTTCTGTTGGTTTTGTTTGAGGGTTTTTTCCATACCTCTCCAATTCTGACAATATGCTTCATGTACAAATACATTTTGCAAAAGTTCCTGTTTTGTGAAGAGCCTATGAAAATATTCTTCCTCCTCTGTGAGAATGGAATAACAAATACTAAATTCTTACAAGCCAGAATCTTCCCATAAAATACCTCAAATTCTACTGGTTGTTGATTTATTAATTTTAATTGACCTATTAATTTCAGGCAAAATCTGAAGCGATGTGGTGTCTGATTTTAGACACAGTGATTTCTCTCAACAAATGATTGAACAATATTAGGACTTTCTTCTTCTGGCATCTTTTTATTATTACTAATTTCCTTCTTTTTTTTTTTTAATACTACATGTAAAATGTAACATTTGCCTATTACCATAAGTAAAGGTATGCTACAGAGACAGGAGATGCCTTTACAACATAAGCTTCACAGTTTGACACTTGCTTCTTTATATCATCCTCTTCTTCAAAACTATCTTTTATACTTTTCCCTTGGTATTTTAGTACAAGTAAGTATCTCATTGACATGTGTTTCCTTGAAATCTTGTACCTTAATAGTAAAATCCCTTGAAAATTAATAAATTGTTTCTGTTCAGATTAAAAAAAGCTGTGAAGATTTCAGAATAGCTTTAAGAAAATATAATGGTATTTACGATTACAGACCACCCTGCTTGGATTGCATCAGCTGAGGACTGATTATTTCATTTGTTCGTAGAAGGTTAATAAATTTAACATAATGTATTTCAGTTATTCTAATGTGTATTTATGTGTATGCATAACTAAGAAAAGTCTTAATTTTTTCCTGAATGCAAAATTTGGATTTAATAGCTACATAAAGAAATGTTTGGAAACACTGGAAATCGAAAGAAATACAAAACAATCAAGAATGGCATAGGAAATCCTAAATCTGTGGGCACGTCTTTTCTTCAAGATATTTATCTATGTGGGGTTTATTGTAATTTTGATTTATATTCTGATATTTTGCTTTATTTTGTTTTATTCAGTGTTTTTTTGTCTCTTCTGCTTTTTTTTCAGGATCATCCAAAACCGGATTTTGATGGTTGTTCTGGCAGTCATCATCATCTTCACCACTACGATGGCTATTTATTTTTCTGTCAGGGGACACTGATATCTTTGTTCTTCCCTAAACAGCAACAAACTGCTTGTTCTGAGTAATTAAGACAAAGTGGTCACATGAATCATTCTCTTGCACTGACAGAGTCTCCCTCTCTTTTCCACTATTCAACTCAGGTGCAAGTGGTGTATATTTTGTATTATTGATGGCATAGTGGATGGCATGTGGGGTTGATTATTTTTTCCTAAATTTTTTGTCTTTATCTGAGTGTTTTCTGAATCTTAATATTTGTTGGGGTGAGGGCTTGTTCTGGTATAAAAAGATTTAATGTGTGTCAAACTCTACCCCACACAATTAGCCTGTAAGTTCCTGGAGTTTAGCGAGGGAAGAGGGGTCTTTGCACTTGTGCTATGTGGGGGTGTGTGAATATCAAGCAGTATCTGACCTTCTGTGATATAGAATATAAGTAAAGCAGAGACCAAATGATGTAGAAAGTGAACCTGTCTCCTGTGACTAACTCCTGCTCATGTATTATCATAATAGACGTAACCTGGTTAAGAACAGTAGGTAGTTTTAAAAAGAGAGCAACCTTAGGATGATGTTTACTATCTATTTAACATTAAAAAAAAAAAAAATAGGCTTTCTTGTCAGCTTATTCAAAACAATTCAATTTTCATTAAGATGAACATAATGCATCACTTACCCAAAATGTAGTTGTGACCACAACCCGTCTGTTGAATCTCTTTTAAATCTTCCAATGTTGATATATGTACTGATAAGCATACACACTAGGCCCTTATTGAAGATGTATAAAAATACTTACCTATTCATTGCTGATTGAAAAGAGATCCTAAATAATAGTTCAGTGACAAATACATGATTGCAGTGCATTAAACAAAAACTTGGATTTCTAATATTGACCTGACTATGTTGAGACTGCATGTTGGAAGTATTTTTAGTGTATTAAATTCTGATGTGATATTCCCCTTTTTAAACAGAAACTGTAAAAATGTTAATTTATACATGCTTTTAGCTGATATAATATATCATAGTTTCATCTACCTGTGTGTAAATGAGCTTTGTTTCTCTTTTTCTCTTGGCTGTGCCTCCCCTATAGACAAGTCTAGGTCATTTGGCTTATAATTAAGGTTACAACTCCAGCAAAGGTGTGTTTCTGATGATGTGGTAAAGTGATTTTCATTATAACTTTTCAATTCATTATATGCAATCCCTTACAAACATTACAAATTGAGAGGGATCTTAAGCACTTGAACTTAAGCTATAAAACCTTTTCAGAAACATGTTCAAAGAAACAAAAAGCTGATGGCTTTCAAACTCTCCCCCATTTCTTCGGTGTGTCTTAATTCTTTTGGGGTTTTGGCA
>NW_010298776.1:7121-59621 GCF_000700745.2 Antrostomus carolinensis | reverse complement strand
CACACAACAAGAAAACTTACTTTTAAGTAAAAATAATATTTAACCTTCTTTTCATAGTAGAAACAGGTTTATGACTTTGCTCTGTCTCATTTGCTGCATTTGTCTTCCTGTCCCCTGCTAACTTTGAGCCCTTTGATCAAATTCAGCCAAATTTAAGAGAAGAGCAGAGCTTTCAAAAATTCCTGTAGGTTTCAGGAGAATGAGCAGCCAAGAGGAGAGAAGTCCCACTGGCATCCCCACCAAGAGAAAGGCTTCAGCGTGACATCCACCCAAATTGGACACCACCTGGGACGGAGAAATTATAAATGCCTCTCTCCCCAGGAAAAGCTCACATCCCATTTAGATACTAGAGAATCCAACCCTGAGGAAACAAGGCCTCATTAGTGTCATTGCTGAGGAACTACTTAATTAAAGGACAACAGAGTTGAGAGCATTGTTATGTAGGCCTTTGTTCCTTACACCTGGTCATTTCCATTGATGTAAAATGTCATCTTTCTGATCTGGTAGCATTTTGCACCCACTTTAGACAAGTATTCCTGACCAACCAAGGAGGTGTAGAGCAGAGAAGAATCAGACCTTTATTACCAAGGTAATTATAGCCTCACCTAACCATCAGGTGGAGGGTGTACACCTTTATTAGCCAGTGCTCCCACAAAGAGAACAAAGGCTGGCTGGAAAGTGGGAGCCACCCAGGGACCATCCCTTTGTCCAGCTACACCACTCTTGGGCGGCAGACATGCGAGGGAGGTCATGACCACAAGCTCCCACATCACCCAGTCTCCTGCTTGTTTTCCTGGTTTTAAATCCAACTTGACTTAGTGATATTGGTGAAGGCCATGAGATGGGGAGACTAAAATGAGAAACAGTACCATAACCAAGGAAATCAGCTCTCAGTTAAAATGCTAAAGGATGTAGGGGGTAGCTTTCAAAGCTTGTCTCAGCAACTAGCCTAATTCTGTTTTCAAAAGCCACTGTTGAGTGCTTTTGAAAATTTTATCCTGGATGCTTGGCTCAAAGACCTCGACCAAAGATATTTTTTTTTTCCTCTATCTACTATACAGAAGCTAAATATAAACTGACGTTATTGAACAAAACCCTAACAAAACCCCTGTTGCAGGTCTAGAAAAATCTTTACTCAGAAAATCAAATTATTGGAGACTAGCATCTAAAGTGTCCTTCAGTTTTGGATGCCTCTTTGTTTTGCTTACATGATTTGGCGTACAAAAAAATGTTATTTCTAACAGCAAATATTTGCTTTCCATTCTTTTTATCTTCTCCTATTTGTCTTTTGTTCTCTTGCCCTCAGAAAAATCAGGGCCGGAGTGTCTCTGGATAGGTAGCTAAAGTTGCTTTTGAAAGTGTCTATTTTACCCATACAAGTATGTGTGTGTCTGCTGTTTGTCTGAAGCCTCTTAATGACTTTTCCGCTGATTGACTGTGGGACCACAGGCAAGTCATAAAGCTAGCCTGTGCCTCAGTTTACCCACTGCAACCTCATTAATGCTAACCTACCTTGTTGTAATGTTTAATATAATATGTGCTCTGTAATCTTTGGATTGAATGTATTATGTAAGTGAAAAGCACCCATTTGATGTGTATGTAAATGCTGCAGTATTATAGGCAGGAGGGTCATTTGGGTGTAAGTGTAATACAAGCTCTGGCAAAAGGCAAAAGGGATTCCATTGTATTGACTTATTTTTAAAGAGCTTTTTATTTACTGAAATGCTCTGGACACCCAGAAAGGGAGACATTCCTCACTAAGCATCTCTGCTGTTTCATCTGTCTTGAAGTGCTTTGATAAATGGATTGAAACTTGTCGGCTTTTCCTGGAGTTGCTGAGACTCCCTCTGGAAACTCTGTTGAAACATTATTCTTGTAACTTCTTAGAGCACTACTTAATGAATTGTAACAGATATCCCTGCGAGCCCCGCAGACACTGCCAGGACCGTGCTTCCTCTCCTTCCCGCAGCAGAAGCACACCAGTGCCACACAAACACATGGCAGCAGAGCTCGTGTCCTCCTCCACTCTCGACAGGGAAAATATTTTTCACCTCCATAAGGCTTCAGCCCGAGCCCTGCCTGATCGCTGGGTGATCTATGGGACTTCAGAGACATTGAACATGGCCAGATGTTGTCCCTTGGGTTAGAGATTAATTTTATATTTTAAGAAGAAACTTTGGGAGGTATGACAAAAATAGCATGGGTTTAAGTCCATGATGGTTGTATTTCTATGTCTCTAGGATGAGATATTTTGGCTTGTGCGCAGTGCCAGAGCTATTCTGAAGCTCAGAATGATTACTTGTGTGTCTATGGACAGTCTGAACTTGTGCTGCCCACAGGTCCCACCTGCCCTTGGAGCAACCTTTTCTCAGGCAAAATTACATGATGTTACCACATCGGCAGATGAGATGGATGGAGGCTTTTAGGTCACTGGGAAATGCCACCATCTCTCCATGCAGCAGGCGAGTGTGGCACCTCCTCTGAAGCACAGGAATGACCCACCAAGTCCTTTAGAGTTGCCTGAGAGTATCTGCTGAGAGGGCAGTCAGAGGTTCCCGACATGGACATGTATGTATCATGGAGCTGTGGTGGAGCTGGAGGTTGGAAAGAAGTCAACCATCTTGGGACCCCAGTAAAGTCCTACCCCGTTGCATCTCACAGTGGAGCAATGAGACCCCATGGTGACTTCTTATTTCCTGCCTCCAACCTTGTCACAGGAATCTCGTTCCTCCTCTGCTCTCTCTGAAGTAGGGGGTGTGTGACCAGGGGTATGCTTGGTTGGGTAGCTGGGTTGTGCTGGGTAGGCTCAGAGATCATAGAATCATAGAATGGTTTGGGTTGGAAGGGACCTTAAAGATCATCCAGTTCCAACCCCCCTGCCATGAGCAGGGACAACTTCCACTAGACCAGGTTGCTCAAAGCCTCATCCAGCCTGGCCTTGAACACTTCCAGGGAGGAGCAGCCACAGATTCTCTGGGCAACCTGTTCCAGTGTCTGACCACCCCCACAGTAAAGAATTTCTTCCTCATATCTCATCTAAATCTACCACATCCTTGTCCTGATGCAGTGGTCACCTGAGAGTTTAAAAGTTTTTCAGTGTTTTGTGGTTGGTTTGTTTGTTTGTTTTTTAAATGTCTCACGGGGTTTCAATTGTCCTTTGTTTTTGTAAGAACATGAAACTCAGCTGTTGCTACTCAGGTTGTCACGAAGGGCGAAGTGGCTGAACACACAACCCAGCAGCGTTACCAGCTCTGTCCCTCGCCCTGCGTGGTACGGCTGGCAGGTGCCTCCAGTAGATAGCGCTGCCCATCTCCAGCTTGGAAAAGAAGAGTGTGCCTTCCCTCTTGCCTCCACATATGAACTTGGGCCATCCTGAGTGAGGTACGCAAGAAGACAAGAGAGGAATTTTGGAGGAGCTCCTGGTCAGTGTAGTGTTGGAGCAGAACTGCGAAGCAGTTGGCTGTGGGTCACCTCTCCACAGTGAGGCCTCGGAGGTGCCTCCATTACCCTCAGCACACTGAGGCCATGTTTGGGTTTTTTTCTCAGCCTTTTATTTCACTTTTTATTAACATTTTGCATATTAAAATTTGTGTAGGCAGCCAGAAGAGAGCAGCATCTACACAATACTCGACACAATGAAGAGGATGAGGAATCAATGGCTCCGTTCTCTGGGACCTGGAATGGGGGGGAGAGGGGGGGAGGTCTGATGGTGGTAAAGTGTCTTTTCTTTAAACTTCATTTTTAAAGTACTTCTAATTTCCTTCTGTGTTTCCTCATTAAAATACAATCTATGTCCAATACTGATCTGTGGTCTCAGCTGATAGTTTCAACAAATTAAATAAAACCAGGGTTACCTTGGTCTTTTTGCTGAGCTGCTCACATTAAAGTTTCTTCCCTTTTCTCAACCAGCCCAAACCTATTAGTGGGCATACCCAGGTACAGTGATGCCAAAATAGGAAATTATTTTCAAACTAACAACTAGTGATTTGGGATTTTTCTGGTATTTCAGCTGCCCTTGCATGAAATTCCTCCAATATTTTCATTCACAGTGGGAATGCTCTGAAAATCAAACCTACTAAAGTTGCCTCTGTTTATTCCTCCCAGAGTGAAATTATCCATGTCCTCTTGTCCCTTGTGAGATCCTGGAGGAAACTGCACACACACATTGACACATCTTTGGTGCATTCCACACAAAGCCAGTGAAACTACACCAGAAATATGAATGTAACCCACACAACGTGTGTGTGCTGTGCTATCTGTACAGGGTACACACACACACACACACACATGCCCTGGCAAACACACCCATTTAAATTTCAGAGTAAGCCATCCAAGACATTGCCTGTGATTCACTTCATGACTGGGCGCTGTGTGCATTCCTCAAAAACAAATGGGTTTTCTGTGAATGTCACCGCTTTGCAAAAATATTTGACGTGGGTTTAGTTGTTTTTAATATTGAGGTTTTTGAAATCTCAGTAATTGTCATTATTACTGTGTGTAATAGAAATTAGAAGGAAGCTGGGGTTTTGGCTTTGAAGCTGTCTGCTTCTAAGAGTACATTTTTTTAAGTTTTCTTTTTAAGGTGCTTCTTCATGCCCCAGCTAAACTTTCCCCAGATTACGTGTTAGCTATGATAGCTGTTCTATAGTTAGATTTTAATCAGCCTCAGTACACAGTAATGTTAAACACTGAAAGAGCTACTAATTAATCGCCTTTCTGTATGTAACAGAGAGATAAATATCCATCCCGGAGGAATTGTAATTTCATGGTTTCTAATGATGGTTAGATTACATTATCTGGATCACTTAGGCTGTGGGTGTCATAAAAAATGCTCAAAGTCATTTATATTCAGTTTAATTTTTTTTTTAACTTTGTAAGCCTGAGAAAATAATGCGGTGTTAGCAAGTCTGTTTCATATTTTAGTTAAATATACCTTTGTTGCACTGACTGAATGGATTCAGATGACAGTGACAAACTCAGTTCTTTTCTATTTAACATGCACCCTCTGCAATCAAATTAACAATGTACAAATCTTGGTCGGGCTTCTGCAGAAGAGTCTGTTGACTTCCTCAGCATTATTGAGCTTTGGGGAAAGGTTTATTTTTTGGATGTATGTTTTTTGCAATGAGTGTTTTCTGCTAATTCTTGTACATTCTGTAAAGTCTCAGACATCTGTCTTGAACCAAGAATTAACTGGACTTGCAGGCTGCATGAGGCTGCAGCTCAAATAGAAAGATACAATCCAACAGCAGTGTGAACCTCTCATTTTCCCTTCCTCACTTCTAACTGATTGGAATCCACATGCGACTTGTGCACCTGCACATCTGCATCCACAACACACTTAAATTTGGTAGCTACAAGAATTAAAAAAAAAAATAAATAAATCCTACTCCATGTGTATATTGTAATAGCTAATAGTTGCATATTTTGAAGTTATACTCATTCATATTTAAAAGGCTGAGGCTTCTTTGAACTGCTGTGTTGGAGGGGGAAGTTAATTGTTTCTGAATGAGGATGATACTCCCTTTCCATATCAATTATGTGTACTGCTCCGAATTATCAATAATGCTCATTTCCAATCTCCTTTGTTTACAGTTTTGCAGCGGGTGAGTGCACTTGCAGAAGGTTGCCCAGGCTCCGGGGCTGCAGCCCCTTCCTGCACCCACCAAGAGCCAGAGGCGGGAGGGAACCCCAGAGGAGCAAGGTGAGATAAAGAAATGTGATATATTTCCAAGAGAGAGTTTGTCATCAGTTAGCTAAAATTGCTTCTGAAGTTTCACTGGCGACTGTTTTATGTGTCTGACTTAGTGACGAAGGAACTCTACTATCTTAATAGAGAACTCCAGAACTTCAGAAGGGTTTCTCCTTGTTTGAATGCACAGCACAATGAATTTGTACCCACAGAGCATTCACCACTTACATTTCAAAACCTACAGCACACTAAACGTGAAACTTTTGTTCAAATTTCAAGGATTTTGATAGCCCAAGTGAATAGACACTGCCTATTGATTTTTCCCTTACAATGACTCTTGGATAACCTATTTTCTCATTTATTTTTAACGACAGCTCATGAGATTTTACAGCAATTCTGCCCAACCTCCTAATATCAAAATCCCTCCTTGACCCTGAAAATTGTAATTCTGCTATAGATCACAGCTGCTGAATATTACCTTTTACTAAGCTGGTTAAATAAAATATGTCCAAATCACTAGATCCCACAGGCCATGACTGCAATTCTAATTATGCAGGGTCTGTATTTCTGCTCTACTGTACAGAAAAGCACAGCTCTCTCTGAGTCCACACCAAAGTGTGGGAATCCAGAATATTGGTTCTAGTTTTGAATTTAAAAAAAAATAAAGTTACACTGCTCTTCAATGATTTTCCTGTAAAACTTTTACAAGGGAACCAAACTCTTTTGATGTGTTCCATACAATAAAATGCTGTGTAAGTCTGGAGGACAGAAGCATGTGGCGAGAATTTTCTTGTGACTGGGGGATGGGTGTATTTGATGTGTACCCATTTCAAAATCAAAAAAGAAAAAGAAAAAGAAAAAAAAGTCTCGCAGTACTCTTGGGTTACATATTCTGCACAATGGCTTGGGAAACCAATGTAAGGAAACTAATTCTGGCCATTAAACATATCCTTTCCCCTCCCACTGCTTATTCAAAGAGTGATCACATGCTCCCTGCTGCAAGTTACACCATTATAGAGTTTAGATATGGAAGAAACCTATTAGATTAACCGTTCCACCTACTGATGTGAGATTGTTCCCTGGAGAACCTTATTCATTAGTGGATCACAGCCTAACCTTGTGGGCACACTGTGCCAAGACCCTCTTGGTTTTGTTCTGCTTTTTCCCCCCTGTCCTTTCCCTCCGGTGCTAAGAGAGTAGCTGGTTTGGTGAGGAGCACAATGGAGAAGATGGGATTCTTTAGCTTTGCGGTCAGACGAGTGGTGTGTGTATGTTCTTACGTGGTTAACTGATTTGTGTACTTTTTCAAATGAGTATCCAAGTACAGAGGACTAGATAGGGATGGGGGGTGGTCTTATTCAATATAATTCACTGTAAGAACTTCTGGAGCCCAGTAATCTCCCACAGCACATTACCTTCATGGCTTTCCCTGATTCTGCAGTGTCCTCAGATCTAGTTTCCATTTTACTTTCTGCTTTCACTCTTTTGTGAGCAGAGGGAGCCAAACTTTTAATTGCTTGTCTGCCAGAGAAGGCAGCTTGGCATTTTGTTCTTTTCCAGGACAGAAAGTTTTTATTTTGGTTATTCTATGGTCCAATCCCATAAAACTCGGAGCTTTCCAGGTCAGCTGTGGGTGCTTGGCATGCCTCACAGTTGTGCCTGCTACTGGGGCACTTTCAGCTGGGTTTCCTACTCCAGATTTTTCTTCTCAGAGTTCCATTTGCACCTTCTGCCCTTCTGGTAACTTTTCTTAGCAATTCTCCTTATCCAGAATCCTTGGGAGGACCTCAGCACCATCCTCTTCTCTGCAGCCAGCCACTTGTGATTGTATTAGTCTGATTCAAAGCTGCTATTGAAGCACCTTGCCTCTGTCACTTCAGGGAAGCCTATTTGTTTCTACAATGTGGGAGCTGCCACTTCTCCCCTGTTCTGGCCCCTGTGGGTACGAGCCCTGCACCCCACTGCAGCTGCACCATTCCTCCACGGGCCACCAACATGTGGTCTACCCCCTCCAGGCCTCTGCAAGGTCCCCAGAGGTGAAACCAAGATCCAGGGAGGTCTGTCTGCAAGCAGACATCTGGTGACTGCAACATGGACCAATCTGAGTTCTGTAGAGACCTGACCAGATACAGGGAGCCATCACCACACAGGGGACCCTGCATCCTTTGGAGATGCACTCCACCTTCATCTGAGGACCAGGTCCTCAGAGCTTCCCTTCAGCTGATTGAGACTGGGAAAAGTGTGAGAAAGGGAAGGGAGAAAACGTAACCACTTCCATCCTGCAGTTTCAAAGTTCTGGTTTCCACCCTCAGAATATAATAAATGGCTGCTGAGTTACTTGACATGGAGCTAAAGTCTGTAGGGTGAATTTTCAGAGCAACGCACAGGAAATTATATGCACAATTACTGTTGTTAACAGAGCCTGGGCATGTAACTCCCTGCACAGCAGGCTGGAAATCTTCCCCATGCATGTTTAATGGGGTTTGGGTTGCTACATTCCTAGGGCTGTGTCCCTTTTCTAATGCGTAGTGTCCTGGATGAAACAAAGGAAGTACTGAATGTAAAAGAGATTTTATTTTGCTATTAAAATAATATTCTATTGATCTGCAGTCTCCCTCTAATGCCAAAGAACTTCTTGCCTCATTCAGTGATCCCTTAACCTTTCTGTTCTGTGAGGGGGGGAAAAAAAAAATCACAGCTTTATTTATTTATTTTTTCTCCTTCTAAATGTATTCCACGTAACCTGCTCATCGATGTTCATACAAATGAGTATATACGTGTTCATACAGGCAGCACAGTTATTCTAGTGATGGATGTTGTTGAAATAAGTGTAGGTCATAACACAGAAAATACTTGTCTAAATCTTAATGTGTAGATGTTTCTGAGTAAATAGTATATTTGCACATCTTCATAGGAAAATGAATTGTGTGTGCCACTTCACTAATCAGGCATGTATTTGGAATGCCTCCCTGCTCAGGAGGTTATTAATGTGGTATTTAAACTTCAGTACCTTGTACACTGGGAAAAGTCTGTGAATTTGGGATTGTCTTCTGCTTCCATGCTGTTTATTTACTTTTTATGTACCATAATTGTTTTCCTTTGCCCTGAAGAAGGTTATAGTTTCCTGCACCTAGATCAATTTAAATAAACTTTAATTATCTTCAGTAAAAATTAAATTACTCCTCTAAACTAAAAGTTTTGCAGCTAAAAGGAGCTTATATTTACAGCTGTGCCATCTTATTGATTGAAATTTTCTTCTACCCACCTTATGCTTGATTCTCCAGCTTTCTGCAAGGTCTGGAGGCAAAAGCAAGGTGCTGTAAACTGAGACTAGAAACACCAAAGTAAAAACACACACACATCAAATATATATATATATATATATGTATATATAAAAATACATCAAATACATATACAAGTTTCTAAAAGGTTTCAATCATTCTAAAATTGCACATGATTGCTCTTCGGCTCCCCAAAATGCTTTCATCTAAGAGCAGAAAAAAAGTGTAGCTTTCTCAAGTTTTAAAAGCATTGTTGGGGCATGCCTAATAGATTCGTCTAACTCTCTATGTCTTGATATATGCAGCATGCTTGATTGTATTCTCCTTAGCATAGATCTTGAAACTGTAAATAAATTTTTGAAGTAAATAGTCACTTGATAATTGCTTAATGAAGTATCACACACCAGCAGTTTTGAATTAAAAAAAAAAAAAAGTTCAAAACTACCGTGTGGTGTCTCTTTTTACTGGAAATGGGCTTTTACTTTTAAAATTCTGTTATATTTGGAGAGAAGTAATCCCATAGAAAATGATACCAGTACTAATAGGGAACATATTATCTTTCATGTGGGTATTTTTTTTTCATGTTTAAGGTTTCTTTGTTATTATCTCAGTAGCAAGACTCTCCACACAGTCTTAGGCAGAAAATCAAAATATGCCTTAAAGCAATAATCTTTTAATAAGTATCAAATGTCTTTCAATGAGATAAAAGAATTTTGTAGCATGCTTATACACACACACACACTTACTTCACCATTAATCTTGTTTTATACCTTTTCAACAATATTTTGGAGAATATCTTTTTTTTTTTTAACCAAGTCTAACTTCTTCTCATAAATTTGAGATCATTAAATTTCTAAACACTACTAAAAATTTTGTTAAAATTGATGTCTTTACTTGTTGAAGCTTCTTGTTCAGAGAACTTTGGGAGATCAGAGCATGTCCTATAGCCTCAGACATTTCCATCAGCCAAAATAGGGGTGTTGCTCCATACTTCAATAAGGCATCAGCTTGGAGAATTGACTCTTTTTACACTGATTTTTTCAGGAGTGTGGGATGGAGTGTATTCACACAGCCAGACTTCAGGTGAGTAACGATGAGATCCTTCAGAGGAGGTGCAAGGAGCCTGCCTCACTCTGTTCATGGACACAAAGGGACACTGGGTTTCTCCACCCAGGACCAGGTTTGTCCCATGCAACTGTAGGTTCCTACCCAGGGAAACTAAGTTAGCAGGTTAGTGATCTTAGGTGCTTTCTATAGGCAGCAGGGATACATGGGCAAGATCCCTAGAATTAGATTGGGGAAATACCCCACCAGCCAAGGAGAGGGATGAACACAATGGGCACTGTTACTCTTCAGGCGACAGTGGAGGAAGTCTGGATCACCACTGATGAGGGGAACTCATCACTGATGCCTTAGGCTTCAACCTGTGGAGGGGAGAACAATTTTTATCTGTGTCCTACCTGAACATGCGATGCATACCTCAGCTCAGCTGCTTCCCTCTGCGTGTGACCTGCAAAGTGCAGCACTCACTTGGTGCTGCCAGAGTGTGTGTGCTCTGTGCTCAGAGTCTCTCCTCCTCCTGGTGAGAAGCTGGAGTATTTCTGCCCAACCGAAAAGAAACGTGGAGAGGAGGTGTTGCATTGCATACTGTGGAGCTGCTGTATTCTCCAGTGACTTACATGGGGTCTCGAGGGAGTGAAGTGGGAAAAAGCTGAGTTTTTTGTAAAATGGTGCCTCTTGCACCTCAGCGTTCAGTGACAACAAGCTGCAAGTTGCATACATGTCAAAGTTGTTCTCTTTCCTAATGCTCCTTATGACAAATACTCCTAATTGCTTCTTCCTTTCATACTTTTTCCATGCCTCCTGGCTAAGACATCCACCTGTAGCCTTCACTGCTTGTCCTCTCAAAGCTCAGCCTCAATTGTGTCCATTTTCCGTTTCTTACTAACTCGAGAATCCCCTCACTGTGTCCCCATCCCTCTGTGCCTGCAGAGCCACACGTGGGTGCCTGCCAGCTGCCTCAGAGACCAAACTCTTCATGCCTTGTCCAACGGCTGAGCAGTATCTTGTCTCCTGATGCATAAAGATGCACAACTTTCCTCTCTTGGAATAATCCATGGGTGGATTAACTATGGGTGCCACGTTGAATCAAAAAATAGAAATGCTAACGGCAGCTACTTCAAGAAAAATATGGTAAAAGGAAAAAGAAAATGAAACCAAATGTGGTTTGTCTCTTTTATGGAGATGAATCCAAATTTCATACCTCCTGAACCAGATCTCCCTTAACATATATGGTGGTGCTAATTTCAGTTGCAAACTCATGATTATTTTTTTTAAGAAATCTACATATTAGTGTTGCAAGAAGGAGACTTTGAAAGCCTTTTAAATATCTTTCTCATTAATTTACTCAATCCTCTGATCTTGCCTTCTTTTAAGTAAGTTGTTTATTTTTAAAAGAAAGACAAAAGTGAGCTGGAAAGCTTTGTTACTAAAAGAAAGGTTTTTAAAACTGCATGTGATGATACAAAGTAATGAAGAGAATATAAATATAGGTGTAAACAATACACAAACACATGGAGTCAATGTGCTGGGAGAGCTTCCTCCATGGGCTTTAAAGGGAAGCGGTGGACAGGGTAGCAGACCTCTACCTCATGCACTAGCCAAAGTAAACCTTTCTTTTCTACATGTTTATTGTCTTTCTTCGATATTTTTAAATGCTGCAAGACACTAAAATAAAAGGGTTTTTTGTAGCAGAGAAGGTGGAACCAAATCCCATATTTCATGGAAGCTTCCAAATTTTCCCATTATTTTTTGTTCTGAGGTGTTTTGTGAAAATTTTCAAAAGTGACCTGAGATTCCTGCACTTCAGGGTGCTCAGCTTGGGATGTGTAAAGAGATTTCTTTTTTAGAAAGTAAGTCAGTCACTTGGCCATCTCTGGAAATCAAGTTCCCTCCATGGTGCTCAGCACCCAAGAAAACCCCACCAGAGGCACCCAAAACCATTCTTTACTTTTAAAGATTTTTATTCAGCTAACTGGGACAGGGCAGGCCTGAATTTTGGATGAAAGAAAACTTAGATGAGCAGGGAAGTCATTCCCCAAGGACTATATCCTCAGTGATACTATGAGCCAGCAACCCCCGTAGCTTTCAGCATCTCTCATGATCAGACTGGATGTCTTTTGCCTGAGGCTGAAAAATCTCTTCCTCTCTAAAACCAAAGAGATGTTGGCTGTGAGTTATGATTAGTAATAGAGTCCATTTGTGGTGAGGTGGGGGGAAGGGGAGATGATGGACCCAGAATCATAAAATTGCATGTCCTCGGCTGATTTCCAAACAACCACAGGGGACTGCCCTGCTCCAGGTAGTTCACTGCTTAAGGATAAAAACTAAGAGACAGCACAGGGAACAGCAAAGGGAGAACAAACAAGCAAATTAGGTGTAAGTAGACGGCATTCTTTAGAAGTAGCATAATTACCATATAGCGAGTTAACGGATAAACTCAGGGAGTTATGCCACCTAAAAGGCCACCTGGAAGAGAGATCAAGATTGCCAGGGTGAAGTGCTGTCAGGAAAACAAAACCAAATGAGCATGTTGGCAAAACTGGGCGGGAAGATATCCAAGTGCCTGCTCAGAGCATCAGCACCCAGCTCCTCTCACCCGTGGAGTAAGATGACGGTGGCACGGTGGCGCTGACAAGGGTGTCAGACGCTCATCCACAGTCAACTCTCACCGGCACGTCTGGATGAACTGCTGAGAACAAATGGTCCAAATTTGGAGGCCTAGAGAAGGGGTAAGTTGTGTTTGGCCAGGCTCTAATTGCATCCTTGCATTACTACACAATTAATTGCTGCCATGGTCTGCTCCAGGGGAGGGAGCGTGCCAGCTCTGTCCCTGGGCAGCCCCAGAGTCTGGAGGAGTTCGTGGCTCTCGCTCTGGGGGTGACCTGCTTGGATGGCTTCGTGGCTCTGCTGCCAGCCCTGCTGGCAATACTGGTCTTCCCAGGATGGTGTGCTGTCCTCCTGTGATGTGGTTCTCTTAGCAGGCTTTAAAAGTTTGAGAAATTGCATAGAATATGTAGGACAGGGAGAATACATCGATTTCTACTGATTTCATGTGTCTTCTTAGGATAAAGATGACGAGAGAAAAATGCGAGCACAGTTTTCCAGAGCATTTTGTATGGCTGCTTTCAATGCATGCCTCAAAAGGAGGCAGTCTTGCGGAAAATATGTAATTCTGTCAAGCTAGAGGGGAAAAGAAGAATAATTTTGTTCTTCCTTTACAGATCACTATAGTTCTGATGTCAAGAATAGCATAGTAAAGTAGCACAAGTTCCTGAATGAAAGGAAAAGCAGTGTTTTGCACCCAAATTTGGATATGCTCCTCTTTTCTAACTAAATCCTTGCCTGTAGAGGAGAGATGGGAAAGAGGAGAACAGATTTATAACTCCCAGTGTCTGGGATTGCCAGTGTTGGCCTCAGCTTCATCAGCTGATATCACGGAGGTCTGGGGTACAAAGAATGGGTGCAGAAGAAGGAGGCCTAAGAGAAGCTCCCCGTGGGCCCCAGCACTGAGTCCTTTGCAAACTGGTCTGGTTTAGCCCTAAATGGGGCACAGCCAAGAGCAGCACAGGGAGCCAGTGCCGTGAGGGCCGGGTGGAGCGATGCTGGCCAGTCCGTGGGGAGGGAACTCGGCAGCAGCAGCAGCAGCAGGGATTTTTTTCTGGGCTTTCCTGAGGTCCCAGGTCTGGGCTGGCTCCTGGATTCCTGCAGGAGATTCCTTTTATTTCTGGCCATCCTCCCAGTCTCCTGGGGAGCAGCTGCAGAACACGACAGTTTTTCCAAAGCATGTGAGTGGCAGACAGCCCTTGGCCAACCCAGAGGAGCATGCAGCCTCTGCCCAAGCACATCTAGATGAAAACTAACAGAATAAGCATGGTTTGGATGGCTGTGTTTCATCTGGAAACCCCACCAAGGGCAGGAGGAGCTCAAGGTCCCTGTTACTTGGAGCTCCTCTGTCCTGGGCACCTGACAGCTGGTGCCACTTGCTGCAGGCAAGTGGTCTGTGAAGGACATTTGTGGTCTGACTCCGGTTCTTCATTGTTTCCTCTGTATAGCAGAGCCCACTTGGGTTCATGGGCAGTGAGAAAGTGCAAGGGGAGGAAAAGCAGAAGAGCAGGGGGCATGTCTGTTTCCAGGAGGTGTTTTACACCTTGTTAGTTTTTGGAGGTCTTTTTTACAAATATAGATGTTTGTATAAACATAATGCCATGCTGAAAAGAACAGTGTATATGTCACCTCAGTATGTGACCGGACAAACGAAAAAGCAAGGTTCCCTGGTTGCATCAGGTGGTAACAGCTGGCACATAATCTCCTCATGTGAACCTAAAAATACTCATAGGTCAGGGCTCTGAAAGAAAAGAACCTTTTCCTGGTCAGGCCTTTTTGTCAAGAAGTAGAAGAAAAGGTTTTCTTTATTCTAGTGGTTAAATTACTGCACACAAAAAATCACCACAGTGAAGTGTCTTCCTCATTGTTACAGCCTGAGGCACTGAGAAGATCCAGTTCAGCGCTTTGGGAAGCTGCAGGTGCCAGTGGGTTTTTAGCAGGGATTTATGTCACCTGGAACGAGTAAACGGAGGCCTGCTAGTTGAGCAGTTCAACAAGTTATCACCCACAACCTGCCCAAGAACTGGAATGTTTCACTATGGCTTGGCAAAGTTAACACAGGTTTGAAATGATGAGGAAAACTGTCTGGCCTATTTTAACTTTTTTCTTTTGGGACCCTTTTGTTAGCTATTTTTCCTTTTCTCCCAGTCCCAGAAATGAGCCAGGCACAGGTTTAGATTTGATCTATTCATTCATCTTGCAATATCTAAGTCCCTTCCACAGATGATGAATAGCCAGGGCTGGCCCGCTGTTCTGCCTCGTCACCCCTTTTGGAGCACAACCTTTCCAAGGGATTTGAGGTGGGGTGGAGTCTGGTTTGTCAGGGAAGTGATTGCTTAGGTTTTGCTTTATGGGAAAGACAGGAGGTGAATCAGAAGGGACTGGATATTATCACCCTCTTCCCCACCCCACCCGCTGCTGGTGGGCTTCGCACCTCTTTACAAACCACATATGTGACTCAGCCCCCAGCAAACTCCAGAAGCTGGAGTCCTTGGATTGGTGTGATCCTTCTCCTTTTGTACCATCTCCAGAAGACACACATATCCCAGACAATGATGGTGTGTCCAGAAGGGCTGAGCTGGGCATCTCTCCAGAGGCAAGGCCAAGTTACGCTTTAGGGAGGGAAGGCAATAAAGACTAAATAGTGTTTACCTTATGTTTCTCATTCACAGCCTGCCTTAAATCATTTGTAACAGGGGTGGGAGGGAAAGGGGGAGGATGTTGGGATTGTGTGCAGCCCGAATGCCAAGAAGTGCGTTTGCCTTCCCTGGAGATGAGCTCTGTGGAGCACTGCAGGGTGTGATCACTTATTTGGTAATGTGAACACAAGGAGCAGAAGCGCAAGCAACCAGCACAGCAATAGCATTAGATCAGGGGATTTGGACTTTGCTGTGGTCCCACGCCCAAGTCAGGTACAAAAATACACGAGCATACGTTTGCAGATCTGCGCATGTGGGTGCTCATGGAGGCTATCTTGATTGGAAAAAAAAAAAAAAAAAAAAAGAAAAGGAGAGGCATCACTGTTTCTATCAAATGATCTGCTTTTCAGGAAAGCAGCAGTGTGCTGCAAGCACGAGACCACAGAACCAGACTTTCTGTGGGAACATCCTTAAGGTCTCTCCTTTGGACTCTTATTGCGGTAGTGAAATGAAAGTAGGTGGCCCACTCCCAAGCAGGGCATTGAAGTACCCCTCTTGTATGAAGAATTGTTCAAAAACAACCCACAGGCTAAGATCCAAACCATATTACTTTGCACAATTAGGTCCGCCAGCTTTTCCTTGACTGATTCTGAGGCAGCTTTTGCATGTAGGTGCACATGTGTGTTTGTGAGAAGGGTGAGCAGAACAAACAGGTACCACCTTCTCTACCGCACTTTGGAGCCAATTTATTTAAAGGCTAATGTGTAAAACCCAGCAACAGATGACAGATTTAGCATAACAGCAAAGTTAAAACACCTTCAGGAACTTGCCAGTTTGACCATTTAGGAGTCTGAATGGGTATTGATTTGAGGCAAATATTCTAAAGTTTGCATTACCCTTTGAAAAGTGCTAATGTAGTTCTTGTCACTTTAAATTAACTTTAGATAAGAGGGACTGACAGAAACATGAAGATGTGTGAACTATATTTGACTGATATTCTGTCAAATATTGCATGGGGTTATGATCCACAACTTTTCCCATCTGCTGCTCAAACCTGAATCCTTGAATGCACAATGGATTAATTACCATATTTTGTTCTGATTTCACTTAGTAGTATAAAAGACTGTGAATGTTAAATGTACCCTTACCTGCCTTCTTTTTCTAAGGGTAAGGTATTTGGCCAGGGGTGGGGGGGGGATTCTTTAGCAATTTTTTACACCTGCATATAATGATTTGCTAAATGCACCTCTTCTCAAATAATTAGATTCCTGGAAGTTAACCAGAGTAACAGGGCACTCAGAATTTCATTCACTCCTTTCCTTGGAGACTTTTTTCCCCCTCAGTAATAAAAGCAATGAGCGCTGATGTAGCAGGTTCCATCCGCTGCACTTTACAAGCAGCAGTATAATTACGTGAGGCTTTGCCATTCAGTATCATTGCAGAAGGATACGGTGTGGAGCAGTGGAGGTCAACACTTTCAACTGTTGTTATGTTTCCTAGAAGGCCTGACATTGATTCCTCAGTGCCACCTGCCTGTCTCACCAACTCAGACTGACACTCTGTAAACTAGCCTGTCCCTTTCTGCAGCTGGACACCCAGAAAGCTGGATGTCTTAAAGGCCCCTTTGAAAAACAGAGACAGTATTAACTTGCCAAAAATGCCCTAGCATTTCAGTGACAAAACTCAGAAGCCTTTAGTAAAAACTCTTTTTTTTCTTCTCACCTCCTTTTCTCCCAGTACTGTTTGGATGAGTTGAGTTATCTTGACTTCCAGCTGAAGGAAACAATGTCCACCTTAGTTGATATACTGGAGAAGTAAACCCTGGCAATAGCCATTTCCTTCACTTTACAGTGTCCTTAACCCATGTATCTCTTGAGTACTTTTTTCTTTAAGAGGACACTGCACCTTGCAGTGACATCCTGGGTTGCATTCTAGCCCCACACAGCTTAATGGATAGGGAATATTTCTATGTGTGTCTCGTGGACTCTTGTATTCCTGTGTCCGTGAGAAAGCGTGGTTCTCCAGAAATAAGCAAGCTCGATGATGGTGTGAAAAGAAGATGAACGTATGAAGTTAGACAGACTTGTAAGATGGAGTAACAAACCTGTCTCTTATTACAGTGATGTCCCTTCTGGAGGAACTTCATAATAATACACCTGGGAGTAACTGTGCATCCAGTCTTGTCTTTTATATGTTTTGTCAGTTTTTGGAGATTTAAGAATAACATTGCCTTTCTCCAGTACTAGAATATTACACAGATTCCCTCATACATATCCTTAGCCATTGCTCTGTATTTTTTTTTCCATTCTTCTTTCTTCATTCCTCTTCTTATGAAATCTCCAAGCCTTGATTTTGGGATTCTTTGCCTCTAGTTTCTTTCTTTGATTACCAAATGTGAAGCACAGCAAGAGAAAGTCCTACATAGGAAACACCACTATTTTGTTTGGGAGAAGTGTCTGCTGCAAAGGTGGAGGCTTTTCCTTCATACCTGGTTGCCTTTAATTCCAAGGAGTGAAGAGGATAGAGAAAATATAATGTGAGCCCAAGGAGGGAAAAAATAGGACTTGAGATATTCTTGGAATATATTAACAAGTTCTCACTCTTTGGCTGAAGTTAGTCCTCAGACTGAGTGCATTGCTATTTTCTTGCAGCAGCAAGTAGGTAAATGGTTAGCAATATTAGCAAGCACATAGTTGATAGCTAAAGGACAGCTAGAGGGATCAATAACCTTTCAAACTGTGCTAAGAAACACTCAGCTGATGATGCCATCCAATGCCAGCAAATGTTCAGGTGGGATTTTGGAAAACACTCATCATTAAACTCACTCTGCTTCTGTTAAGTCAATCCCACTGAAAGCTGATGCCTTAAACTCTCTACTGGGGGGTCAAAGGAGAAGCCTTCTGTTTTAGTAACACTTCTCGTCTTCTCTTCATCTAACTAGCATCTGGCCTGGTTTAATAAGCTTTGTTCTGAGTGGTGTAAGGTCATTAGCAAAACCTTAATGGGGACAAGGGTTGCAGCACTGGACCCCTATTTAGGGAATCTATCCCAAAAGGAAAAGGTATGATGTTTCTTTAGACCATCTTGCAAGTGACATAAAGATTAATGAGGGATAGACAAATGCCCTTGCTCCAAAGTCAGCAAAAAATAGAAGGTTCTGTTTAAACTTTTCAAAATGAATTACAGTCAGGTGCTGACTATCAAGAAAAGAAATGAAATCTGAGTTGAAGAGTCTGGAATAATTCTCTGGGTCTTTCCCCAAACCTGTCACTCTTTTCTATGGATATGAATATTAAGGGGTAACAGAATCGGCAAATCCACACATCCTGAGCTTGTGAGGCAAGTTGGGAACTCAAAAAAGGCTGCTTAGGAGCTGCAAAGGTAGTTGGATATTTAGAAAATACTGGTATTTAAAACTGTTTAATGGATGTTGAAGGGCAAAAATATTTGGATTTTTATACCTTTTTTACAGAATCCAGTTTTACCCCTTGGATCTGGTAGAAGAAAAATCTCTTCTGCTGCAAACATCTTTATGCATATGATGAAGGCTAATTACTGCAAGTTACAGGCACAGATTTTTATTTTAGCTAGGAAATTCAGCTCCATTTGTATTGTTTAGGGAAGATAATTTAATATTATATTCACGTGTTGTCTTGCAAAACTGCAGATTGTGTATGTGTGGGTGCTACAAATATGTTTACCACATGGAAGGAGGTCAAAACAGTTTCAGAAATGTTTATCAGGACAAATCAGAGGCAGGTAAGGATCAAAACCAAGTAATGATCCATTGTTGCTGCTTATTTTCAAAGCAAACCATTGGAGCACTGTAGACCAGCCCCTGCTATGTTCCAGAACATGTTCTACAAGCTTGGCTTTTTTTTTTTTTAACTCAGTTTTAAATAATTTTATAGTGTTTGTAAATGTACAGATCTCTGGTGTTACTCTGGATATACACTGCCAGCAGGTTTCAAGTGATTAGGTCTTTTCTTTAAGGTGGAGTTAACATGTATTCCTCTGTCTGCCAAGAGATATGGTCAAGTGCTGTACTGTTTGGAAAAAGCATTTTTATCTGTCCTTATGTTATAAAATATTTTGTTAGTGTCATATTTTCAAATGAACAATTGTTTTCTTAAAAAAAAAAAAAAAAAAGGCCAGCATTTCTGAAGTCCATTTTCAAAGTACAAGTTATCATAGGAAACTAAAGATTATTCTCAATTTAGCAAACTCTTAGGCAGCAAGCAGTGACCCAGCCTGCCCAACACCGTGCATGCAAGCTTATACACAGAGAGTGAAGCCAAGAAATGCTCCCATAAATGACTTTGGAGAGAATTCTGAATATTTCTTTCCTTCTCTTCCCCTCTTGCCTCACAAAAGCAGCGTGCATCCTGACAAAAGAGAAACCACAGAATGTGCAGAATGTCAACAAGATCCTGGGGTCTGATTCCCACTAGTTTTACTGGGCTCAGAGTTGGGTACTAACCGCCCAGAGGACTAGACAATAGGTTCATTCCTTCTCCTGCAGAAGCACAAAATGAGGCATTTCCTCTGCATGTTCCCCTGGCCCATCGCAGGACATGCAAATATTTTAGAGTGCAATACTCACGCTGAATCACTGTGCACTGGCTACTCGCACTGCGTGCTCATTTAAACTTCACAGTCACATGAACATTCACGAAACCAATTGAGTACAGGTGGGTTTGCATTGGAAACATGAAAACATGTGTTTTCTATGTTGTTTTTTTATATGAAGGCTTGTGTCCAGCAACCAAATTATCTTTATTTAAGTATTACATCACTCTTGCTAGCACAAGCAAAGTGCCAGCACCTCCTCTTTACTGGACTCTATAATCTTTTTTCTGTCCTCACCTATCTTCCAAAATGAAAGGGGACTATTTTCACCCTGAAGGAATTAACTGCACAGTCTCCATCTGTACCACAACAGAGGAGACTTGAGCCACTATAATCTTCAGTTCTTTGGCTGCTGAGGTTGACTGTACTAACTCATGCTGCTGTGCTCGGAGTATCCATCTGAAGTCCCCTAAAAACATCCAAGCAGGAGTTGTTGCACTTGTGTAACTACAAACATTTTTGTATCTTTCAACAGGGCTTTTTGCAGATGAGCTAACAGTCCCTCCTCTTTTAAAAAATCTGTGAAGGTAGGAATGATGATTTTTGTCAACATCTTGTAGAGAGAGAAATCTTAGAGGTAAAACAAAATGCTTTCCATTAGATATTCTCCTGGTTTTCTGCAGCCACGTTATTGTTTGTAAGATCTCTCTTCTGTGGTCAGAAGACATGGAGGAGTTTGTGACCTTATTCCTGCAACACCTGCCAGAGAACCCCAGACTTGGCTCACAGGGTAGGGCAGAACTGTTGAGTAACAAGCAGCTTGCATGATGGACTACAGAGGGAAACTGAACTATGACTTATAGAAAGACCAACCCAACCCCTCAGTTTCCATCCTTCCTTTTCTGAATAGCACTGTGTCTACCATCACCCTGCTCTTCTACCTGCAGTCGCTCTGCAGTGTGCACCAGACTCCATCCTGTACCAACCCTCATTGCCTTGTCCAATGCCCTACCCTTGTTCTCAGTGACTCTTGCATTCATGCTAGTAACTTGTCTGGTCCTGAACTTCCTTGCACTCATGTCTTCCTTCAGTTTTTCAGTCATGTTCCAGATCACCAAAAACTGAGATGGCCATCTACCAAGAGGATAATTTCTCATCAGCTCTCAGCCTTCTCTCTTTGTTGGATCTCTTCAGTCCCTTCTAGATAACTGTTGGTTCTCTTCATGTGCCACTCTTTTTCAGTGTGACCGTTAGTTCTTCTCTCCTGGTATAAGGTTGTTACCAGTCTCCTGCTCTGAGTCACCCCAAGATCCTCTGACCTGATCTCATGCTTCAGACTTTTTCTCATGCAAATCCTGTGACCAGGCTGATTTCCTCCATAAATAAATGCATTCTGTTCTTGCTCAGCTCTAATTTTCACGAACTAAACTATATTGCTCCTACATGAGGACACTGTGACAACGATCATCTAGCTCCCTCTGAAAACTAGTTTCATTTATATCCATATTTTCTCACATAGAACTTCACCTTTTCTGGTTTAGCTTCCCCCTGTAACAATCAGTCTAAACATCTCCTGTCAGTGTCCCTGCTGACATCATCTTTTATTGCACCTTCAATCTCTTTGATCTGTCAAGTGCCTCCAATGCATATAACCAGCCTTATGTAAGCCTATGTTTTGTTTTCTCCTTCTAGGTCTTGTTCTTGAGCAATTTAATCTGCATTTAATTTCAGCTACCATCTTTGATTCCCTGGTCCCTCTTTCTACTGTGCTTTGTTTCCTTCTATCCAAGTCAAAATCTCCTCATGTCTTTTTGATATCTCTTTATGGTGTCCAATGTTCAGCACAAGTTGAACTTGCACTGGACTGCTCTCTCTTAATACAAGTTATCTTTGTTGACCCTTTCTGCGTAAATTCTCTGAGATATCCTTCTCCCAACTAATTTACTTGTTGAAGCTCTTATCTGATTGCAACACCCCTTTCTCTGGTCTAACCCTCTCTATCCCCTCTCATAGTTATTCTGAATGGTGCTCATGTTTCATCACAGGGATCACATCAACTTTCTTTTTGCCTTCCTCTACTACCTCTCCCTGTCTGTTGTGGCAAGTAGCAGCAGCTTGCCTCTGCCTTCAGCACCCATCAAGGTTTCTTCCCTCTCCACCCATTTCCTGCTGTTGATTTCCTCAAAAATAATTCTTGTTCCAGCTGGTCCAAGATGTCCATGTCCATAGCTTTACTTTCATGCCAGATACCCTCAGTTCTTGAGAAGAGCTCTGCATGCATGCTGCAAAGTTACTGAGTTGTTCTACTTCAAAAATCTCCCTTAGAGGTCTCCTTTGACAGGATGACCACTGAAAACTCAACTGCACTGAGGCCACTGTCCGTCCCGTTGGCAGTCAAGAGTCTTTCCCTGCATTTCCACATTTCTCTGTAGCTCTCTCTTGACTCTGAACTATAAGCTCTTTTCTTTATTGTTATTCTCTGTTTGTGCAGAGCTTTTCACTGTGGGCTCCTAGTCCATGACTCCTAGAGGATATGTCAATGCACTCAAGTAATAGGGAACATGAATACTGCAACCAAGCCAAAGCTCTTGGAAATCTTTGTGAGTCAGGGTGTTCAGAATCTGAACCTAGCTCCAGCCACAAATTTTGCAATTGGCCTGCAACTCTGCAAACGCTTTGTGTAAAACTCATATTGGAACATCCTTGAAATTAAGGGGTGGTGTTGGAATCCGCATCCAAATTTCACAGCTGTAGGTCACCTCTCAAACACGGATATTTGGAAGACGGTGAGGACTGTGCTGTAAGCAGCTACATCGGCAATGAGATATTGCCGCTGGTTTTTGCCGTCTGTGTTTTTGAAATGCTTGCTACAAGGACAGCTGTGAGGCAGATGCCGTTCTGAGTTCAGATGTGGAATGTTACAGGGTCACTCTACTTACCTTATCATAAAAGAGCACGCATTTTTGTGCTCTTCATGTACTAGAAAACAAATCCATGACAAACACTGTATTGTGCGCAAGGGCTGGGAGTGGGGGAGAAGAAGGGAAGGGTATCTCGTCCTTAGGGGCTGCTGGTGCTAGGCACCACAAAAGAAAGCCCTGTTTGTCAGCCACACTTAGAGATACAGGCCCCAGCGTGAAGCACCTGCAGCAGCTTAAGGATGGCTCCGTGGGTGAGTCGTTGTGTACCAGGGGCTGGGGTTTCTTGCCTGCCACACAGAGCCAGGAGGAGTCAGACTATTGCAGCAGGGGAATGCGGGGGGTAGACAGACTGACAACACAGGGTGAGAAGTTCTCAGATGCTTTTAAAGGATTTCTGCAAGAGGCAGAATATGGTGTGGTCCTAGCCTTTGATCTGTATTGCTACGCACACAAAAAATTGTACATCCTGAACTAGTGATGGGGGATAGTTGTGTTACAGGATGTTGACGCTGGTGTTGCCGAATGGGCAAAGTGAGGGTTTGAATCTGGATTTTGAGTATAGAGGGAGTAGAAGGTGCTCAGAGATGGGATAAAGACCATTGGAGAGGAGCTGAGACTTGGGGTGCATAATTGAGGCCAGGATGATAAAAAGCAAGTTGGTTTGAAGCCTAACAAGACATGGCAGGAGGTGGCAGAACCAGAAAGTGATGAGGATTACTGAACAAGGAAATCTGGGCTGGAAGGTGGGAGCTCATATAGGGCCAGCTGGCAGCAGAACTGGGCTGACAGGGCCACTGTGACAGGAGTGTAAGTGACGGTATGGATGTCATGGTGAGGAAAGGCTGGTAGCAGGGCCCAGTTTAGGTCGGGAAGAGGGAGAGAGAGGCACAAAAGGTGGAGGGGTGAAAAAGCCAGAAAGGAGAGCTGCAGGGAATTTTTATCCACGTGGCTCTTTTCTACACCATAAATAAGCTTTCAAGCCTGAAGAAAACCTTTGCCTTTTACTTCCCTGTGTCTCTCTTCCCAGTGTCTCTGCATCTTGGAAAACTGGGTTGAGCTATGTGAGGGAGGATAAGAGAGAGAGGATGGAAGAAGTCTTACAGCATTGGAATCCCACCAACGTGTCTGGGCAGCTGTTACTACTGATTATGTATGCTATATTCATGCATACTACATTTCCCATGTTAGCTGCATGGTTTGGAGCCTGCAGTTGCAAGCAAAGGCTGTGGGCTGTGTTCCTTCAACTTACTGGCCTGTGCAGTTTGTTACAGGAACAGCTACAGATTCCAAGGCACATGATAGATGAGAAACAGCGAAAATGGAGACTCATACCTGCTTGCTTGTCTGTCTAACATATCTGTTTACCTTTGTACTTAGGTTTCCTTCATGGTAGGGTCTCTACACCTGTGTAAGTTGAATGCTGAACATACTTGGCACAGGCATGAATATGGAAAGGTTGCCCACTGTCACATTTGTGCACACAGTTGCCAAGACAAATACAGGGTCGTATTCTGCCACTGTTCAATGCACAAAACTCCTATTAGGAGTCAATGAGAGTTTTGCATAAAAAATCAATGGAAAAATTTGACCCCTTTAAAATGGAGCAGTCTGTGGTGTAAATTGCACTACCTTTGTTGTGCACAGAAGATAAACCCCACATTCTTTCCTGACTATCCCTTTTTGCTAGCATGCCCTTTGGAATGTGCTTTTTCACCCCACTGTATCTAACTAGCATCATGAGATGGTTTTCAATAGAAGCTCAGTCAAACCATCCAGGGTCAGGGTGCCTGACTGGCTTTTTTAACACATTTATGAATATTATTGCTGATTATTCCCAA
Organism: Antrostomus carolinensis; assembly: GCF_000700745.2. Taxonomy (NCBI): domain Eukaryota; kingdom Metazoa; phylum Chordata; class Aves; order Caprimulgiformes; family Caprimulgidae; genus Antrostomus; species Antrostomus carolinensis. Next base: position 35,015 of record NW_010298776.1, on the reverse strand, counting down.
GTGAGCTCTCCACATGGTATATTTTAAACAATATTAGAAAATTTCAGAAATAAAATAAAGGTTTTATCAAACATGTTGGGGTACCATCATTATATCTACAGGTAAAAATCACTGTCTGAAATCACCTCAGAGGGATGTGGACTGAAAGAAACTGCTAGTTTGGCTGGTGGTTTAGAGGATGTTCTATTGCTGAGGTACTAAATAAATCCCCTTTTGCCCTGCACTGCCTCCAGCAAGCCCTTAGCCTTCCCCACTCTGTCTTCCCCACACTGTTTCTCTATTTTTCCTCATAATCTCAGCCTTGATTCTCTTTTTCCCATTCTTCTGAATGTTGAAGTCATGACCTTTGTGGTTTATAGGCCACAAGAGACTGAGCTAAATGTGTTAGCACAGAGTCAAAACAAGTAATAGCTGGCCAATTAAATTAATAATCCATATTGTTACAATGTTTAACCACGGCTGTTTCCTCAGTGGTCTGTTTAAATCACAGCCAAGTCCTGACCTATTAAAATGAATAACTGGAATTATGAGAAACTCCATTTAATAAACACAGCAAGGAACGCAACACAATCGGTATGAAATATTTATTACCACTTTAAGCAGCAGCTAGTTGAGATTTAAGATTGGATTAATGAAGGGGTTTTAATTTCTGGCTAAGGGTAGAAAGCTTAAACCTGGAACATTTCCTCAATTTCCTGGTGTGGCTTTGCAATGGGCAAGATTCGAGATGGGAGCGTATGATTCGATTCATGCTTTCCCCTTGCAGAGCTCTCTCCAGACACGTTCGATGCAGGAGGAGATCAAAGCAAGCAGGCTCCAGACAAGTGGCTCAAGTGGCTTGAAAAAACTCAGGGGAATAAGGGCTGGAGCACTAGACATGAGCCTTTGGATTTTAAAATGAGCACTCCTGCCAACCGCCATCCTATGGAGAGCAATGTTAATGGAAGGCTGGTACATTCCCAGTGACAACGGCTCGTGTGCATGCATTTTTTTGCAGTATGTCTCAGGGCTAGAGGAGGGGGAGAGAAAAATCTCTTCTCTCTGAAATTTGTCAGACAAAATCTCAAGCTGGGAGCAAACCCTTATTGTTTCAAATGGCCCAACTATTGTTTTTCTTAAGTGCAGAACTACCAAGGTTTTGCTATTTTTATTCACACTGCATGCTCATCTTCAGGGTTTCTCCACTCAACACAAAAGCAACTGTTCTTCTTCAATAGAAATTAAAATATTGCCAGTCTACTGGGCCCAAGCTCAAATAGGGATATTATTTTCCCTTTGTTTTCTACTCCTTCTGATGTAGTAATGCTGAGCAGGTTAATAAAATGCAAATCCTGGCACAATGGAGCTGTTTGGAGGTACCATGTCAAGGGGCCATGTAATAATTGCTCCCAGCTACAGAGACACCTGGAGCATCATCTCTGCAATGATGGATCCTTCCCATCATTTTCACCATAATGGTTCCACACCATAAATTGTCCTGATCCACCAGAAAGGCTCTGATACATTAAACCACTGCCCCAATTTGAGTAAATATGGGCTGCTGACATTGCCTCCAAGGATCTCATTTTCAACATGTGCTGTGATCATACCAAGAATCATACACATTTCCTCCTCCCCTCCCTCTTTTGATTCTTAATGAATAGCCCCAGCCTGAGAGCTGGAGATGCAGAAGGCTTTTTGCACAGCTACAGACAGCAGGGCCACAGAGGAAGCAAGCTCTTCCAGGCTCTTCCTATAACACTTCTGAGTCCAAAGCTGGCAGGACCCATGACTTGGGGTAGCACAGTTTTAACACCTGTTCAGCTCCATGGATAAGACTGGCCAGCAAAACCCTTCCCCTCTTGCACTGGCAGCTTCAGCTATGACCCTGATTATATCAACGGCTCTTTCATTTGCACAGGGTGGTAGACAAGCATTTCATGGTGTTCTCAGCATGTGTTTGTCCCATATATCGAACCACTCAGCTGAGGAATTTGTCCTGGTCACTGATTCCTGGTTCCAGGCAGTTGAAGATTTCTGCGGTGCAGCACAAGACTTCAGAGACTGAGCAAAGTCTGAACACCAGGCTTGTTCAACCTCTGCAATGCACAACAGCCAAGAGGAAAAGCAAGCAGATGATGCCCTGCTGGTCATGAGAGAGCCAATGGCAAAGACAGGATGGAACTCCAAATTTCTGGGTGCTTTCTTTTCCTCTTGGATTTCTGTTGGGAAATATGTTCACATTAATGCATTAACTTGGGTTATTCCCAGTGCTTTAAATATGAACTGGATCATAATTCTCTTTTAGCTGGCTTCCAGTGTTGTAAATATTGTAAATATCTTCACTTCTCTGCGTTGTTAATGAAAGTAGTTTTGTTTCCCCACGTTTGTTTGGTTTTTGGGGGGGAATTTTTTGTGTGTAAGGATATCTCCTAAACTGTAAGAAATTAAACAAATTTCTGTGGGCCTAAGGGAATGAGCTCCCTCCTTCGTGAGAAAATTACACCTCAGGCACTTCCCTGCTGTCTTTTGTAAACATCCTCGCGCACGCGAGTGCTTCTGTGCTCACGCACAGGATATGCAGCACACACAGTGTGCAGCAACGGCGCGTCTCCAGAAATACGTAACGAGTTATTTACATCCTGAACAGTATGCAAAAACGGGTGTGAATGGATGCGACATGGCTGAGATAGGTCTTCAGTGTCCCAGGTTCGTGCCTGGTGTGACTGGGGACAGCCCTGCCACCAGAAGTGAACTTTGACTCAGGCAGTTGCTCCATGGTGCATCTGGGACAGTTGCCTGTTGGAGAGAAAAACCGCAGTAAGCTTTTGGCCAGAGGCTGGCGCGGGCAAGCCCTGCTGCCCTGATAGCCCACACACTCAGCTTGCGGGAATCTGACAACCATTATGCCTTCCAGGATCAGGAAGTAAAATTACGGTTCTTTGTGTTATCTCGCTGTACTTTTATTGGTTTATTCTGTATTTTCCTTTCTGAGCCTTTAGGCTCCATTTCACATTGTTGTTTCTTGCTGTTCTTTCTATAGTTTCCTTCAAGGCTCCCTCCAGAAAGAAGAAGGGCACAACCATCTGAGAGGTTAAAACAGAACATTTCTTTGACACCACATTGTCTCATCTCATTTTCCCGGGTTTCCCTCCCCTAGTAGCAAGCTCGGGTCCTCAGAAAGCCCATTATGTTGCTTATGCACCCAGTATGTAAATTTTAATCCAGGCTTATGTACCTGCTCCCAGCTGCAGCTCAGCCTTCCCCAGGCAGGTCATCATCTCTCACTGCGCTCCCTGACCTGAATGTCTCAGTTGAGTGCTCCCTTCCCAATTTCAGACCAAATGAGACACGGCACACTGAGTATTTTAAGTGTTACGAACTTGTTTGGTGGCCTTGCTCCAGCTAGCATGGGTGCCACGGAGGTCCTACTAGAACTGTGGGTGTTGGTCCTGTACCCCACAGTTGTACCCAGAGGGTCCCTGTGACCCCTCACTGGTATGAGGAACATCCCAGGTGGATGAAGGGACTTTCCCAAGATCTTGCATGGGACACGTCAGGTCAGGACCTCCCTCGTCTCAGAGCCTCTTCCACAGTCCTGCAAACCATGATCTCTCCCAGCATACTTGAAGATCCGGAGCTCTAGGGAACAGGCTGATTATATATAGGGTATATTTCCTGGAAGCCAGAAATTGATGTTTTTATTTAGATTTTTTAGGAAAATTACCATGGGAAATTAGAATCTACTGGGATGCCTTGCAGTGAAATATATGTGTGGATTTTCCCTGAGCAAAACTCCTGTCCAAGCTAGGGTAGTTTTCCTCAGTTTCCCTTTGCCACTCACACTGAATATCTTCCACTACAGTCCATTGTTCAGTGCAGCATCACAAGTACCCATCCAGAAGCTGCTGATGCCCTGAACACAATATTATAGAAATCCCATCTCAATAGGATTGTGGGACAAGATGCTTAAAAATATCTGTGGTGACTGGAATGAGGTCTACTAACGCTGGCCAGCCCAGGGGAGCTAAGCCCATGTCAGCAGCAGGAAGGATATCCTGCAGAATTGCTTCAGAGCAGGGAGGGAGCCTGGGAACTCTCTGCCTGGCCATATTGGCAGTCACACTGTGTGAGTCAGCCAGGGAAGAGCTGCTCTGAAGTTTAATGAAGTTTGATGAAGATTGGGCTTCTGTGGTGATCAGTGGACATCAGCAGCAAGGCAGAAGCAGGTCTCATGCTTGAATGTCAACTCATTTTTCTAAGGTGATAGAAAAAGCACCTGGGCTTGGCTGCTGTGTTGGTCTCCAAGCCAGTATGGTGCTATACAACATCCCAATGGAGGAGCAGTCAGGTGGCAACCTGAATTTATTCTTTGCCTATTTCTCCCTACCAACCTTTAGTGATTTTCCCTCCCCTTTAATATGAAATTTCTAGGAAAGCAAACTTTGCCTGATTCAAGTTGGATATGAAGTGTTTCGGAGCCCTCGCTAGCAGCTTGTTGTTCTGGTTTGCTTGTTGCAAATGAGCTTAATGGAAACATAAAAGGCAGGTCAGAGGAAAAAAAAAAAAAAAGAAAAACTGCAAAAAGTAATGAAAAGAATTAATCAGACCCCAATAATTTAAAAACAAATATTGTTATTTAATTCTATGGTTCTCTTTTGGAGTGTGATAACATAGATGTTGTTATTTTTAAAAGGAAGTAATATGACATCCCATTTAATTTCTTCCGAAACAAGACAATCTGGCTTACCAAATATAGCCTGACAAAGAAAAATAGAAATTTCCTGATCAAAGATCCAAGAGTGCAGTGCTCCACCTTAAATCCCTCCCGCCTATTAGGCCCCCCTTTAGACAAGACAGAGAAACAAATTTCTCACACATCAATGATGCCTCCATAATCAATTTCAAATAGCCCCTTGCATAGGGATGCAAATCTTAGCTTTCTCTTAATAAAGCATTTTAGAAGATGGATGTACTGATCTGATATTATTAAACGAAAAGTGGTCTCTTTTTAATCTAGAGATGCAGGGGCGTTAGTAACAGAGTGAATCAAAGGCCTGGTCTCTTTCTCTTCCTAATTATCAATAGTGTTTTATAATCTTATTAATATTGATACACAGTATACTGAAGATCTGTTAACGTATAATGTATGTGGAGGATAATTAACGAGATCCGAGTCAGATCAATCGCCTATTTGACAGCAAACGGTGTGTGGCTTATAAATTATACATATGCTAGGTATGGCTAGAAATGTTTAAAGTTTCAGTCCAATCCTTCCAGTACAGCACTGGGAAAACTGATGAACTTAAAGGCACAGTCCCTTGCCTGTTAGGTTTATACTGTACACTCAGAGGAATAACTCTTATTTAAAAATCAAAGACTTCCATTAACTGCCAAGATCTCAAAGCAGCACAGAAAACACACCTTCTCCTTGTGAAGTGCAGCTAAACAAAAGGCAAAATCTTGTAAGAAAAAGGGTGATTAATAAAAGTGAGGTAATTTTCCTTTTGATTTCTGAGGGGAGGTAGCATCCAGGATGTTCCAAATGACAGAAATGATCCCACATCTTCACACTGGCCTTTAACAAGGTTAGACTTGCTAGTGCAGTAAATACAATTAATAATCCCAATTAATATTGCATGTTTTGGTAGGGTTGAGAGCATGAAAGCTTTCCACAGATTACTCTTCACTCCCCAAAGCAGACGCGGCGTGATGAGACGAAGGGATGGAAATGTGGAAATAAAACTTTCCTTTTTTGTTGTTGCTGAGCTTCTGATAAGCATGGGGCTGAGATGAAAGGAGATGTCAGGTTTAACAAAAATAACATATTATTATTATTAATAATTTACCTCAAGGGTACGACCAGTGCAATAATGACTGCTTGAGGCTGTGAAACTTCACCAACGTTGTGAAAATGGCTCAGACTTGCTCAGCTTTTCCACAGTAGACCTTGGGGCAAGTTCAGCCATGGTGTGAGGAGATGCGATTCCCAAGGTGGAGGTGCACCAGTCCCTTGTGTTTCACGAAGGAAGGCTTGAATTAGATTAACTAGCTAGAAATTCAGCTTCCTCTGGAATCAAACCTACTGATGTCAGCAGGAGTTTTACTTAAGGGAAAATACAGACAGTGCCATGTGAGATTGTCCCCAAGACAGGTTATACTTCATCCAGTGCCCTCTCTGACAGGAATCAGCACCCAGTGCTGTGGAGAAAGACAGAAGCTACGACTGCTCTCAGCCATGATGTGGACAAATTCCCTCCATAGCACGTCCCAGACTATGCCCATCACTGAAAAACTCAGGGAGGACAGAGTTGGTGGCTGCAGTCGTCTTGGTTGCTCCCAACAACACATACCTTGCAAACCTGCTTCGCAAGAAACTTCTCAGTAGGTGTCTTTGGGTCAGAACCCAGCAAGATCTTGTTTCACTTTACCTCTCAGAGTAAATGGTTGATCCACAAAGACAGACTTGGTGGGCTTTTTTGTTTTCCTTTCCTTTTTTTTGCCCCATGAACCACTATATAAGCTATCTGCCTGTATAAAGACCCCTCTTTTTTTGAAGCAAGCCAAGCGCTCTTAGTGGCATCTGTGACAACATGACAGGCACCAACCTTGTCCCTAAACACAGCCTTTTTTGAAGCTAGGGATTCAAATCCACCCAACACCCCTGGAAACTCAATGATCCTCAACAGCGTTACCAGAAAACCAGTTTGCACAAGCTGACCATTTGTAATTAAGCCTTTAACATATGACTATGTGTGAGCTTGTGCTTGTTGCAACAGAAGCCCTGATGGGCAGCCAGGAGCCCCAAGCCAGCTACCAGTGGCAATACCTGGATACCGCAGAATCGCCTGGTGGAGGCTCTCAGGATTAGCAAAGTTTTTCTTGAGTCATCCTTTGTACAGCCCTTGTAGGGCCGTCTCAAAGTGGCCAGCCCATCTGTGGTGTGGCAAGTCAAAGATTTGCATTGTTAAGGTAAGTGAGAGAAAATTGTTCTGAGCTTTGCCAGGTGAAGTGTTAAATACAGGATCTGTCACAGGGAAGGACAGGAAAGGCTTGCTAGATTACAAAGGCCATTACTTAATGTCCTCGCTGTCCCTTGAGCCAAGGTATAAAGTAAATTATTTAAATTATAATGTTATGCCCTTTCCCCTGAGAGGTTCACAGGGCTAAGCGAGCAAGAATGAGTGAATGCTCACAGCCTCCAGATGAGGCAGCCGTGGCACACCAGAGGTCAGGTTGGGGAGTGCTCAAAATGGACGTAAATTCAGAAAAATGGACCCCAAGCCAAAAGCAGCAACAGTTTTGATACAAGTGAATTCCTCACAGTCTCTCAAGATGAGTCTGTAGCTAAATCAGGTAAAACTGCTCTGGTCTCCTGACTCTCCAGCACTGTGTTTGAACCATTAGACTCATGCTTCCTTTTGTCCATTAGTGACTTCATTTCTGTCTTATAGAATTAATTCAGGTTATGCTGCTTGCAGCACTCCATATAAATGAGTTTAAGACCACACAGGTTCACAGGAATCAGTGTGGTCATGAAATGCTATTCTCTCTCACTCACATCTTCCCAGAAAGGATCCATTGGAAGATTTTTTTCATTGTGTCCTGTTCCCTTGATCAAGTTACTGGGGTGGTCACTGCCTGGACAGAGTCTGGGCTTACCTGGTCCCTCAGCCTGCTTCCCTATCATGGTCTCCAACTTGCTTTCATTCCCATTTTACACTTAACTTTTTCATTCCATTTTCTTGACACACTTTAACCTTGGTTAACTATATTGAAATAATATGTCAAAAGTATTCTTAACTGCTTCTCCAGTTAAGTGCTCTAACCACACATCTTTGCTGAATCTTTCTCAATGGAAAGTCGAGGTCAGAGATCTCTCCTTTGTCCCTCTTTTTCCCCCAGACAGGGATATCCATCACAGGCAAGTCCTGTGACCGTATTGCATTATTCTCCATGATTTCCAAATGGTAAAAAAAAAAAGAGCTAATTTTTCAAACCCAGACCCTTGAAGGAAAGACTAAAGTATCCTATTTGGATATTCACTGGCTAATACCAGTCCAGGAATCAGTCTTTAAACACCCATTCTGTAATGCAAAACACAATGAATGAATGTTAAAGATAGCAGGAAAGTTGGGGTACAAATCAGCTACAGGAAGGAACAAATTAACAGTAAGAAGGAAACATCAAGTTCAGATAGCGGGGAGCTGTGCCGGTTCGCAATGCCTGGAATGAAGACATCCCCCTCCTCCCCAAAGCAAGCTCCAGCATGCCCATGGGTTAGGCCAGTGTCATACAGAAAGGATGTGAGATATTTATGGCCCAGCCAGCATCAGCCTGAGGCCATGCAAATAGAGCTATTGGATCATATTTTGGAGAGCTAATTTCACTACACTAGTTTTTTTTTTCATGCAAAATTGAGTACGTATATTCATTTTATAGTGCTTTTGGCTACACAGTCAGCCCTGGAGCAGGGAGGCCTGGGTGCCACGGCTCAGCAAGGACAGCTGAGCAGAGACCACCCTTCCCACCGACCACCCTTCCCACCAGCCTGAGCAACCAGCCCCATGACCAAGACTTGCTAGGTCAAAACTGGAGGTGATGGGGGCAGAGTCTGCTCCTCATCCCCAAGGGCAAGATTTGGAGCAGCAGCCAGCCTCCCTGCCTGGGCTGGGAGCTGCTTGGGAAACTCCTACCACCGTCCCAAACTTGAAGCCATCAGCTGTCCAGGAGGAGCTTTTAGGGGCAAAAAGGTCAGCTGAGCAGTACTTTTTCTTCCCTGTCCCACTCCTTCCACTCTTCCCACTCCCCCATACACTCTTTTTTCTTTTTTTGTCTGCTCCAATTTGCAGTTTAATGCACATTTCCAAGTCAGCCAGTGTTAATGAGCAAGGAAAAGGAGGACACTGAGATCATGGAGACAGAGAAGGGAGGTAAGGCCTGTAAGGAGATGGCACCATCACACCATCTCTCAGAGGTGGGTGCTGGAGGAGAAGCCTTACCATGTTGTGTTCGACAGTTTCCTTGCAAATGCTGCCTTTTCACCTATGGGCTGTGACACATGGCTGTCTGTAAGGATGCTCTTTCCTCAGCTAAACCACACTGAAATGTCTCTGAGTCTCGTGGCCTGTCAAGGTTTTGTCAGAGGTCGTCAAAGGGTTGGTGTGACAGTCTGCATCCTACCTCTAGGCACCCCAATTTATATTCCAGTACCTTTCTCAGTGGTTTGTGATAATATGCCACATTTAACACCCGAGCAGCTGAGGTCCTGGCATATTTCCTTTCCTGCCAACTGTTGTGAGTGGAAGTGGGAATGGTGAAGCCCTCATCAGCCAACGCTATGCCAGCAAGAGCCAGGTGTGTTGGACCCCGAGGCTGCCATACCCGCTTTCATGTCATTGGTTTGTTTAGATCAAACTGGTGCAACTTCCCAGTGCATATAAATCCTTAGGGATTTGGATTTAAATCTTTTAAGGTTAAAACTTTTTCCTCTCCCTAAAGAAACACTGTTTTACAATGAGATAAGTTTAATAGGGAGTCCATAAAGCAGAGTTAAGCACCTTGGCAATATCCAAGGGTAAAATACACAGGTAGTAAATGGTTTGCAGATTGCATCATTTCCTGGAGTCCTTGGACAGTGTCTTTATATCTTCTTGGGTTCGAGCATGGTGCTCACAATTTTATCAAAAGTCAGAATTTTCTTTATGGAGCTCTGCCTAGCCTGGAGCGCTGATGTTTGAACAGAGGAAGAAATTATTTTCAGAGAAGAGCTGCATGTCCTGGCTGTGGTCTGAAGGCTAACCCATCATCTCACGCTATTTCATGCCCCACGCTCTGCATTGACTTTGGAGGGAATTACAAGCACTGGCTTCCTTCATACAGAGACACACTACAATCAGCCTGGCCTGCCCTAGCAAACGCTAGCAGAGTGTATTAAAGAGCCATGTCTTTCTGCCAGCTAGTGCAGTTAACTAAGAAGCTTTACTTATTGAGTAAAGCTGGAATTTTACAAAAAGCTCATTTCCGAAGTAGGCAGCAAAGGAAGAGAGCAGAAATTTTAAAGGCCTCAGCACCCTGGGTGCTCACTGAAAACTAAGTCCTTTTGAGAATCTGACTGTTAAGGTGTCACCATGGGAGTTAGCAAAAGCATTGAGCACTTGAGAAAAACAGACCTGAGTTTCATTGCCTGCAGGTATACTTACCTAGAGTTTCTTTCTTAGGATAAGACTTCAAGAGAAAGTGCTCAAACATAGTGGCTTCCTGCTCTCTCCTTTCTTCCCGCTCCCTGCTCACTCTTCAGTCAGGCAGTTCAGCTCACTAAACCACTGGAAAACTATTCACATTTTCTGCTAGTTGAGTTTTCTACCTTGTGGTGGGCTGTTTCAAAGCAGCACTGAACCTGATGTAAGGGCCATGGTGCACAGGAAGGAGAGGTGGTGTTAGGAAAACCCTCTAAGGTCAGCTCAGCCATCCACTGAAAGCCCATGCTCCCGCCGCACTGTGTGATCCCACAGAAGCATTGCCAACCAGCACTGCCGCTGAGACAGATAGCCATGGTGGCTTTGGTAGCAGCTGGACTGCTCTGAAAAGATGGCATAGATTATGGGTGCTTGAAATCATTTTAAAAGCTGGCACTAGCAGAGAAAGAAGGAAGGTGTCAAGTCAAGTTGGCCTAATTCCACTTTAAAATCATACTGTAGCCACTTATGTACAATACTGACACTATTTTGTTTCCCTTCTTCCCATAGCTGTGGACTTGAGGGCAGATCAATTGTTTTCTGTCTTTAAATTCAGAGCGAGCCAAAAGGATGATTTTTCCATTCACTTTCTAGATGCCTTCCTTTAGCAAAAGATGTAAATACTCCACAGTAGCTTCATGCTAACTAAACAAAAGCAATTCTTCTCTTACTAACAAGCCCAACCCAGCAAATTAGAAGTTGAGAGTCCTCTTTCTCTATCTCTTTACCACTCTTTTAATCCATCTCCCCATCTTTTCAAATCCTTGAGGGAAACAGATGAGCTTTAAGCATGCCCCGGAGGTCGCTGTAGATGTATGTTTGTACATACACATTCACTGGAACCTTTGCACTTTACTAATCCAGGCAGGTCATGATGAGCCTACAAACCCCAGCCACCTTGTCCCTCAGCAAAGATTTACTAGTCTATGCAGAGTGAAGACACTATTGTTAAGACTACATTGACCTCTTGAAAGGCATTATAGAATATTCACTCATCTCCTGTGAAGTATTATCATAAATAAACAGAGGCACATAAATGAATGAAGTACATTTTGTGTCATAATACATAAATTCATTTGCTTCACAAATTGCAGGACTTACTGTAACCAGCTGACTCATTGGAAAATGCAATACAGTTTTGGAAGATAAACTACTAAGTAAAAAATTATGTAGTACACATAGACACTGAGTTACTAAACATCATGCACATATCAAAATGCTATCTATGTAATAATTGCAAAGCCACAGATAAATCATTTTATCATGCACCTTTGCCTTCATGTGTTTTGCTGTTCAGCAAGAGTTCAATCTTATCCCTATACAATTTACTAGCATTGGAGTTTTATACTTTGAAAAGAAAGAGTGAAATTATGGCTTTCATGGAAATCAGTGAGGAAATGCACTTAAATTTAAAGAGGGCAGAATGCAAGTGAGTCCTTGACAGCCCTCAAGTGCCACAGCTAAAAATTGAGATTTTTCAAACCTGCCACAGGACTAAGAACTGTAATCCCCTAAATTTCAAGGGTAAAAAAAATGGACACATATATTGTGATAATCCGTGTAATTAATTTTTGAGTCCTACAGTACAACATTGCTTGTACATTTTTTCCATTTATACTACAACTTTGACCAACTTATTTGGACTTGATAACTAAAGTCCTGAAAGCACTGATGTGCTTATGTCTTTTTTTTTCACTTCTGTGGCTAATCTTTTCATTTGAAGTCTTGGGATGTAGTTGTTGTAAAGTAGAGCATGCAGATAGGAAGAAGGTCTAATAATTTATGAGACTACCAACAAGAGCTTCATACCACTGGAAGAAGAGGATACTAATCTGTTTGTGACAGTGGCCAGACACTGGAACAGGTTGTCGAGAAAGACTGTGGCATCTTCTCCCTGGAAATAGCCAACCCCTTGGGCAACCTGCTGTAGCTGACCCTGCTCTGAGTTGGGGGGGTTGGAGAGGACAATCTCCAGAGGTGCCCATTCAGTGACGGTATGATCTGTGCGTGCTTTAGAACCAGAATGAGATTTACATTTTATGTACTAAAAATTGCTGTGTCATTACATGTCGCAAAATAACTTGACGAGAATGAAGTAACAGACCTTGTGATGTTTCTCTCCTTTGAAAGTCGGTGCTTAATATATGGCTGTTAGAAAGTGATATTTTCTTTTAAAGTCAACACACTCTCTCAAATACATTTCTTGGGCTTTTTAGATCTCTCTTTTCTTAACGCTCTCAAATGCTAAGCACTATTACAAGTTCATGTCAATATATCTATTGACATCTTTCTCGCTGTTTTCCTCTTCTTCTATTCTCTGCGGTATCAGTCTTGCCAACTGCTCCCGAGATCTTTGGTTATGATCTAGCAAAGCCCTTAAGCACATGCTTAACTTTAAGAATGCAAACAGTCTTTGTGAATTCAGCCAGACATTTCCTTTAACTGCTTTGCTGGGCTGGGGCCAAAGTGCTCCGTGCTCTATATACAGATCGAAATATAATAATTCACACATAGTTAGTTAGAAAATCACTGCAGAGTGTAAAATAAATTGGAACAGATTTTTCCCAGTCCTTTCACAGAATTTGGCCATGAAACACTACAAAATTCTACCAGCTCTGAATACAGTTTATAAATTAACGGAATTCAATTCATCAACATATGTCATGGAAAATATCTGGTTTATACACAAAGTTACTTTCACATGCACATTTTTTTCTCTCCCTCTCTCTCACGCCTGCACACACACACTCACGAGACTTAGGCCTGCTTGACTCTCTTTCTTATGAACTGTGTTCCTCAGCAAATGTCATAACTTACAGTTTCTTCTAAAGTTCAGAAAACCTGCCCAAATTGCTAGGTAAAAGTTCATGATACTTTAAAGCTCTTAAAAGACATTTTGGGGGAAGCTGTACAGAAGATTACCAGCACTCTGCAGATAAGCACAAACAAGGCAGAGATGCAAACAGGAGACCAGCCTAGCAGGGTCAGGCCAAAGGTCTGAGTTCTTGCTATACCAGGTGCCCAGATAAGGGCACAAGAACAGGGCAAGTGCATCATGGCATTTATATATCCCAAGTTTATTCACTCAGCTTCCAGCAACTGGTGGCTCAGCTCTTCCCAAGCCAGAAGTGGTATACCAATATTTATTACTATAAGAAATTTTTGTGGTTTTAATTTCATTATTTTATCTAGTCTTTTTTTTTTTTTTTTTTAATCTGTGTAAACTTCTGGCATTCACAAAATCCTTTGGCAAGGAGTTTCACAACTTAATCCAGTCTGTGAAGGAGTACCATCAAACACTTGCTGCTTGTTGTGAACACGCTACTTGATTGCTGTTGTCTCTCATGGAGCATAGGGGCAGCAAATGAAACAGCAGTTTGTTATTTACCTTCCCTATGCCAATCATCATTTTATGTTCTACAATAACATTCCCCCTCTGCCAGCACTTTTCTTAGCTAAAAAATCCTTCTCCATTTAATCATTCCCCTGTAACATTCTTTGTAGAAAAGAAGAGTTGATGTGCTGGAGGAAGCAAGCTGTCTGTCTCAACAAAGTGCTTCTAGGGGAATTTGAGCTCCCAGGCTAATGAGAACTGGACCAAGAGATTTTGCCAAGTTGTGATGGCTTAAACTTTTCATTGTGGTAATGAACAGCTCCTCATGCATCTACCAGAGTCTTCATGTGGCTAGTTGTGAGCTGTAAGATAGTGTTGTACATAAACGGCAAAAGCAAACCCTCCATTATTTTTCCTGCCAAAATGAGAGAGCCTTTAAATGAACAAAAATTTCTCCAACTTGGTTGTGTGAAGCATTCTGCTGGTTCCAAGAACCAGAGCTTGTGTCTCTATTTTTGTATAATTTGAGACACAGCAGTGGAAGATCGAATGGTGGAGCCAAGGCCAGTTTCTTCCTTGACATACTTACTTCAAACTTCCTTTGTGGATTTGTGTGTGCGCGTGTGTGTGCATGAGTTCATTGTGCACTAATGAGATTTGGGCAAAAGAACTGGTCAACAAACAGCATGACTAATAAAAACTGGATTATGCAGTTGAGATGGGTAGCTGAAAACAACAGAATAAATGAAGAAAAAAAAATCCAGCTTTTTCATGTCATGCTAAAATTCCTCTTAGCAGAGTATTGTACATATTCAAGACTGCAAGATTACCTCCAGCTCCAACAGCTGATATTCAAGCATGCTTCCAGATGGGTCTTCTCTTCTGATAAAGACCGTTATTGCTAACTTGCTTTGCATTTCTCATAAGCTGTGCTTATTGCTTCATTTGTTCCCATAGCATTGGTTCAAGTCTGGAAGGCCTAAATCCTGTATTCCTGAGACCATTAGATGTGTCACTAAACCACCTAGAAAAACAGAAGCTAATGCACTGCCTTTATTTGCAGATGTGTTACCTTATGAACCTCAGTTAATCCAGTACTAAAATGGAATTAAATTTAGGCTCCATGAATGCCAGCAGCAAAACTCACGCTGGTGTCAAGGAGTTCAGGAATCTACTGACTTCTCCTGCCCTGTCAAGTGTTGCTGCCCTGTCATCTGTGCTGATGTCTGTAAAACAAGACGTGAGATAGGAACACAAGAATTCAACCTCAAAACTTGGTGCTGCTGTATGGGAATCTGTAACTCTCACATTGTGTCTCCTCATGGGCACTCTTTTTCCTTTTTTTTTTTTTTTCTTGGCTGGTTTCGAGTGTTTCTGGCACACCCAAGCAGGGTGAGCACTGGCTGTGCATCCAAATGTACCAGGTACAGTGCGTCTGCACTGGGCTGTTAATGAATGTTGGCATCAGGAGATTGGCAAGGGAAGAGTTCTTTAAGAAAAGTCTTTTCTTTAAAAAAGTTATTCTGTGCCCTGTGACTGCATGTCCAATGCATTGCAGACTTCCTCATCATTGTGCCAGAGACTTTGTGTCCTACCGTCAAAAGCGTTGTTCTAAACTTTGCACAATGGTCTGGAACTGCCAGCTCTTCAAAACGCGGGAGGTGCACCTGGTATCTGCTCTTCATTCTCCAAAGGCCAAAAATCCAGCTTAATGCACTTGACTGAATATGAGTCTCTGGGATAAGTCTCCACTGTCCCATATGAAAAACAAAATCCCATCAGCTTTTTTCATAGGGTTCACCTTAATTTCCTTAGTTAAAACATAAATAGTGTTGCTCCCTCCTGTTCTAGCTGTGGCTCTGCTTCCTTTAGTGCGGTGTATAAATACAAATATATTCCTTCTCTTGCATTCAGAAGGTGTACTACAAATGTTATATATTGAGAGGTGGGACAGATCAACTCAAAAGTAACAGTGGGTAGCAGAGATACAGTTCCTACAAGACTCCAGGCCGGGCCAGACTTTATGTCATTAACTATCATTAGCACTTGGAGCTCAGACAATGGCATATTTAAAGTACATGAGTGGCTTCAATCCATTTCCTAGTGGGCAAGTGTCCACATGACAAAAGCACGGCTAGAATTGGCAATAAGTGGTACCTGGCAGCTTACCCAGAGCAACCGATGGACAGGAACCCAAGACAGGAATGCTCTCATGTTTCTAGGAGGATGTTTCCAAGACAGGTTTGTGACAAACTGATGGGGAAGCCAACTGTCCTGCCGCTTGGCCTGTATTGCTAAGGTGTTAGCATGCCACCGTTCCCATTCCCTAAAGACATGTTTTAATCTTTGGCAAGGTCTGGTGTTTGATAGCGGCATTGTTTACATATCCATGTGCTTGGTTGAGCTGAGGTGTGCTGCACTGTTAATGCCGTATCACTCACTGGATGGTCTTCTGAACTCTTCTTCTGCTAGCCTTTTACTGCTGAACAGAGAGAAAAATGGCCACATTTTAATCACTAAGCCCTATTTTCTTAGAGGTAGCTCTTTCCACAAAGATACAGTCTATGAAATCCTTTAGTCACAAGAAATAAAGCCAATGATTGATTTGTATTCTGCAATGCACCCTCTGGCTAAAATCAAGTTATAAGTACCAAATGGTTGAGACGGGGCTTGTGAAAGGGCAGTTATGTGAGTGGCACTAGAAGAAAAATGTTAATAAAGGGCAGTCCATTGAACTGAGGTTAAATACTTTCATACTTCTCAGCCAACCCAGAAATGTCCCTGAATTCTCATTAAAAAATGTTCTTCATAATCTGATGTTTTACCTCATTAAGGAAGAGGGATCTTGAGGATCAAGAAATATCACTTCGTTGAGAAGAAATAAAGGTAACAGGGATATAGCTTTAAAAAATCCCTTATTCCTTTCATTTTCTTTCAGCATTTGTCTTGCATTTTTGTTCATTTGTCTGGGTTTTATTTGATTTTTGACATTTGGGGTTCGTTTTTTGGTTTTTGTTTTTTTTTTTTTTTTAAATGAGTGAACTTGAAGAAGTTTGGGGGCTTGTCCTTAACTTCCTGCAGGCTCATTTGTGCTCCTGAGGCAGAGCCGAGTCAGGAGGGCAGCCACTCTTCCCGCTGACACGTTGGGCACCAGCCCTACAACCAGCCCTGCTCACCCTTCCTGTCCTGTCCTAGTACCCTCCCCAACACCCCCAGGCAACAGACAGAGTCCTTCTCTCGGTTTAGTCAGTTATTCTGTCACCCAATGATTGCTCCTCACCTGGGAAAGGGAATGGGAAAAAGGAAAGGAGCCCCATGAATTGAAATGAAAACAGATTTAATGAAATAATAAGAACTAATATTAATACTAATATAAAATACCCAAAGTTATACTCAGTCGATGAAAGTGTGACAGTCACAACAAGCGAGAGAGCGGGCCTTGGCAGCAGAATTACAGGCGAGACCCTGCAGGGGTGACAGCCATTGAGGAAGAGAGATGTCTCTAGCAAATTTTCCAATTTATAGTAAGCATGACTTTTATGGCATGGAATACATCTGTTGGCCAGTTTGGGTCAGCTGCCCCGGTTTTCACCCCCCCTAGCCTTAGCACCTGGCTAACTCTAAACTGCTAAGGACTTTGATCACTATAGAGACCCACATACCATGACTGGCCATGAACAAAACCAAAGTGTCTTATCAACTTTGTTCGCACCAAATTGGGTGCTGCAGTCTCCTTAGAAATGCAGCTTTTCTGACAGACAATTAATTCTATGATTCTACTCCAGTGAAACCAGGACAGTCCCAAACAAGCGTTTGAGGCTTTGGGGTTTTTCAGTCTGAAGTCTCAGAGAAACAAAACTCTGCAAGGTATATTCCAGTACAGTCCTGCTTACAGGCTAAAAATGGCCAAAATCTCAATATACTGGGAAAGGACTTAACAAAACTTAGCAAAAGCCTGTGGGTGTTTGAGTTATGGTTTGGGATGTCATCAAGTCTGGCCAACCAAGAGTTACCTTGCAGGAGTTGATACTAGGTACACAGTACAAAGCCTGGATTTAATCCAGATCATTGTGTGCCTCACTGGAGGGATTTTGGATCTGGCACATCAGTTTATCCTGCAGTTGTGATAATTTTTAGCTGTGCCACTCAGGACAACCTGGGCTTTGGAATGCTTTGAGGATGCTAACACCTCATCTCTAATTTAAGCACATAGAAAGTCCCAGGGAAGTTTGCTTTGTATTATCATTTGCCAGGGGAAGCGACTGATAAAAATGGTGTGAATTGACAAGCTGAGTCCAGCATAAGGATGCGCATGTGTTAGGGAGAAGCTCTGCAATGGGCAGGGGGACGTTCTTGAATGGACATTCCCACCCCGTGGCCAGCAGGAAGCTGACCTGATACAGCAAATAGATTGATCTCCAAGAAACCATTGCAAGGATGGTGCCTCCCTCCTTATGAGGGGGTATTGCATCTGTGAAGAACTTTCTCCTGCATTAGGGAACAGAATAAACCTTTATTTTGAATTATATACATGTAAGCCAACATTTTTTTTTAAGTTGAAAATTAGGATGAAATAGAGCTTTCTTAAGTGCGCGAGCTCAATACCCATTTAGTTAGTTGGCATGTTTGAAAGTCAGGGCACATTTAATTTTGGACTTTTCTTTATAAAAAGTTTAACCTTTTTTGTTTAGTAAATGCTAAATTTCAAACAAGTCTGTTTGTATTGAGCCAGTAGTGTTTTTTCTGCTACAGAAGTGTTTAATCCTGAGAAAACTCAGATCTGAAAACCTCTTAGTTGGCTGAAATGTTCAAAGATTTAACAAATTCAGCAAGTGGGAAAATTAATCTTTGAATAGAAGAAAAAATCTGACAAAAAGTAAAAAAAAAGTAGGTGCCAGATGTCGTAAAGAAGTTCTTCATGCAGCACTTGCCTAATGTATACTCAAAATGCATCCACTTTTGTTCGAAGATCCAACAAAACATATGAAATTGGGTTACACCAGTTCTCTTGATCTATGAATCTTCCACTGTGTCAAAGATAATACACCAAACAAACTTACATGTAAATGGTGTGATAAAATGATCTACTGTATACATTATCATCCATTAATATTGCTTGGGCTAATGCATTTCATCTGTCATATACTTTGTTTTATATCATTCCCACCTTACTAAAAAAAACCCCATAAAACCTGCTAGGTTGACAGTCAGGCTACCTGCTGGAAAGCCAAAGTCCAAGGACAGGTTTCCTGTCACTGTTTTTTCCTGCGGCTGCTGGTGATGAAGGAAGCAGTGTGGACTGGTTGTGAGGAAAGGTGGGCTCTGCTCTGGGCATTGCCACTGTCCTCTGGGCAATTTCATTGCAACTTCATTTCTTTGTGCTTCTTCCTCTTCTACTCACTGCCTGTCCTGTCTCTTGTTGGTAAGTGAGTGGAGCTGCATGGGTTTTCACAGTAACTAGTGAAACAGGCCCCACGCTCGGCAGAACTCTCCGGGCTCTATAGTATAGCATAGTAAGTCAAAAATAGCAATTCATAATCAGATGAGAGACTCTGCGATCACTTTGACCTTGAATTCACTGCTGTCTTTTA
Source organism: Antrostomus carolinensis (assembly GCF_000700745.2). Classification (NCBI taxonomy): domain Eukaryota; kingdom Metazoa; phylum Chordata; class Aves; order Caprimulgiformes; family Caprimulgidae; genus Antrostomus; species Antrostomus carolinensis. The sequence goes on along the minus strand of NW_010298776.1, from coordinate 15,873 downwards.
ACATGGAGAAGGTAAAATTGGACTGAAACAGCCCCCTCATTTTGCGTGGATCCACCAATGACCCAGGCTGCATTTGAACCACAGCCCCAGAGGTGAAAGGCTTTGCGTCTCATTGCCAATTCACAGCAAGAACATAACTTGAGCCCACACGGTAATGCTAAGCAAGGGCTGAGTGTTACTAATCCTTATTCACATATCTACACCTATTAAAATCGCATGTGTGAAGGTTTGCAGGACTTGTTCCTTTATTGTAAAGACTGGCCCTTTCATAACATGTTCTTAAATCAAATGAAAAATGGAATTACTTGCCAAAAAAAAAAAAAAAAGAATGCAAGAAGAATACGTGTCTTTCTTCCTCAGACATATTGTGCTGAGTGGTGTTGTTTGGCTTAAACTGAAATATTATGTTTTTAGAAGGCTGAGAAGAATGTTTAGACTTAATGGTTTAAAAGACTCATTATCACAGGTGCAGCAGTTTATTCTCCAATTCATTCTTATTACCAGAAAAGCCACCTCCGCAAAGGCTGCCTGGCAGTGTCCCTCCCGCTGGAACACTTGCCCTTCTCACTGGCTGCATAATGTGCAGAGGGTAGGATTATCCGACTCACTAACCATCCCTCCCGGCCCACGCAGCTCCAGGATGCTGGGGAAAATCTACTTGGATAAGATCTTTCAGATTCTGACTTTCAGTGACCCTGTGAAAGAAAAAGATAGAAAACTGCTGCTTTTTAAAATGCCATGTACTTACTTTCAGCTGCTAACAGATTTCATCATTCCTGACAGAATTTATAAGTATACATTATAGTTCTTTTTTTCTTTTTTCTTCATGTAAATTATGGGTATTAGTCCTGAGAACCTTAAAGAATCCTCGTGAAAGACCACTACGTCCCTCCTGATGCTTGCATCCCTGTGGGCCAGGCATTTCAGGAGGGAGACCAGGTGGAGTGACAGAAGACAGGAGGCTGCTTTAAAAATAAATGTTCTCTGACTTTTTTAGACAACAATGGCAGCCAGGGGTGAGTGATGGAAGTTGCTTGTCCAGTGCTTTTGTAAGCCCAGTCACAGTGCTCATGAGTTCTGTGTTGTAACTGCAGCTGGTCATGATATCATTTTGAGCCCTTTATTGATACATGTGCAATCACGCAGAATAAATCTCTTAATTATTGCCTTGCACGTCATACTGTTTTCTCCCTGATGGTGATGGGAAGTTATCACCTGTCTGGAAGTTGAGCAGCCTAAAACTTAAAATGCCAAGATTTCTTCTCCTATACTCTCTGTACCCATAATTCCAGTCCTACTACTTTCCCTTCCCCCCCCCAAAAAAAGCCATTCTCGGAACCATTGCTTTTCCAGCAGAAACTCCTATCATCACTTCAATATATTCACTTACCTTCTGCAGAATCTCAGTCATCTCTTTTTAAAAGTCATCTGTAAAGATAGCTTTTTTGGCTATTGCTATAAAAAACACAGTTTCCAACACCCAGTGGTCTGTGGGACATGGAAGGATGTTCTGTTTGAGATGCCAGCTCCAGACCTCCACTTCCCAATGCTCCTACAGGCAGCCTGGTTCTTTGTCAGAGGAAAAGAGGACAAAGGGTTTAAGTTTTAAATACATCAATATTTTACCAACGTTACTTTGTCACATAAACAAATAGTGTGTTTTTCATATGTTATGCATTTATGATTAAGACATGATCTGCGTGGGATGAAATAAGAAATAACAGTCCATGTTAGTCAGGGATAGAAAGCAGCTATCCACAAAGGAATATAAAGAAGTTGTACCCATTGTACACAGTATGTAGAGCCTGTAAACCTTCTTCATTCATTCTATTCATTCTATTTTCTTTATCTGCTGAAACTATGTTATACAAAAGATACTATAGAAAGTAATGTAGCCTTCCATTGCCTTGTGCATATCACACTCAGTAAGAATAAAAGCACTTTCATTTTATAAGGAAATAAAGATGTAATGTTCATTATGAACTCATGTGATCAAACTCAAGTAATCAAATCCAAGTTATGTCATCAAGAAAAAAAAAATCTGATACTAAAACCAAATAGGGCCCGGAAAGTCTCAAATGTCTTCACTCACCTCAACTGCCAACACCTGCCACTCAGCACCTGTACCCAACTGATGTCAGATGTAAAAAACAACATATTTGTTGCATTAACCCGTATTTTTCAGCTGAATTCCAGGATGACCACCCCAAAGTCAGTCAAAGCAGATCCAATCAAGCAGTTTGCTCCTTGTGAATTGCTAGTGAGCTCTCGGGTACTGGGCTGCTGTGAGTCTGAATGGGCCTCAGTGAGCTCCCAGCTGATTTTCTGTTTTTAGTGAATACATATTTTCATTTGAAGCCACTGCAAAAATTATTCCATGCTGAAAACAAGCATTGCTGGATCTTATAAAAAAAACAGTATAAATAAAGGCCTTCAAGTGTGACTTTGTTCTAGAGGAACATTAGATGCAGTGTAACTCACACACTCACACACAGTCACTCTCCCCACCCTCTTTTTAATTTATACCTTATTTTATTTGCAGGCTTTTAAAAAAGAATTACATAGCATAGTACAACTGGCCATCAAACCAAAAGAAAAAAAAAGTAACCCAACACTTTACTCAGAGGTTGGAAATACTGTAGACAGAAATTGTTAAGTACTTAACATATCAATCCAGAGTTGTATAATTCACATCCAGAGCTGCTACCAAGTCACGGAGGGGTGACTTAATATCTTCCCCAAAGTCCATTATGTTATCCATATCCAGGAAGATATCTGTGCCAGGGCTTTCCTGAATCAAAGCGATGTCCACCATTCTTCAACTGTGAGCCTGCTGAGATTTTTTTTTTTTTCCAGTTCCTGGCAAATAGATATCTGGCTCTAGTACATGCCAGATTGATGCACTTTGTGACTGATCCCTTAATAATATTCAAGTCTCCTAGCCCCAGAACACAAAAGCTCAGCAACTGCACAGATATCTACCTCCAATATTTTTTTCTGATATAAAAAAATCCTATTTTCTGCCTCCCCCAAAATGCACTCATTCTCTTGTGCTAGACCACACAGTAATTTTTTTTGTTGCGTTTTGGCTTTCATATAGGGCTAGCAACTAGCAGATTTATTTTCAGTTTTAGCAAATGTAGGGAGAGACTGTAAGTGAAAAAGAGAGAGAAAGAGAGAGGGAGGAGCAGAGAGTGTACGTGGATTTTACACTTGGGGGCTACATTACATCTATGCAATATCTTCTAATACATGTATTCATATTAAGATGCTTTACATGACTTCAGTACTTCCTCCCTCATACACAGCTATCACTCTTAAAGTCAAGTCTGTGTGTGGAGCTGTTTTCCAACTCTGATTAAAAATTCCAAGGATATAATTGTTAAAAATATTAAAAACTACCTATTGCAAATAAAGCATTTTTCAGAAATCAAGAGTTAAAAGTAAACAGCCCAGTCTGGCTGAATTTTTTATTTTTATTGCTATACCCCTATGAGATTAAATGGATAGAACTATTTTATAATATTGAGCTGCTTTATAATGTTCTTTAGTTGCAATATCATGATATATTAATACATACCCACACTTCAGTCTTCAGTAGTTCCTTTCATCTGAACAGATGAGATTCAAGCCACTTTTTTCAGTCTTTTTTGATTTGTGGACCCCTACAAATTTCCTATGAAATGTATGACCCCCTTTAGAATTTCCATATGCAGAGATTGCTACATAACATCTGTGAATTGGTTTTCCTAAACCTTTTATTGCTAAAGGTAGCCAACAGGCTGCAGGAGTCTGTAGGTCACAGACTGAAAACATTTTCTAAGACCTTACAAGTTAATTAAACTGCAAACCCCTCACCCATTAGAGCAGCAATACCTCCACTATACAAAGGTGCTAGCGAAGGGACAGAGAGGATCATTGTCCTCCCAAGAACACCCCCATAGACAGAAACTTTGCCTGGGACACCGCGTTTCCAGACACACTGTTAACCTTCACTCTTCTTGGGCAGCAATAGATCTGTCAGCATGAACAGCGGGCACAGAGATCTACAGAGATTTGGAGGCTTCTTGCAAATGAAGCCACTGAGCCTGTGCTTAGTGTGGCTTCACGAAGAACATTTTGCTGTATTTTCAGTAGTACCAAGACTTTTAAAACTGTGATCAGGCTTTTTCCCTGTTCTTTGGATGATATAAAAATATAAACTACATTCAACACACTGGGAGTTTCTTGATTTTTTTTGTGGTGCTTGTTTGTGATACATGAAGAGGACTTAAAAATTGTAGTCAAAGCTATTTCTTCGCTGCTTGTTTGCATTGCTAGTATAGGTCTTATCTTTCAAAGCAGCCTACATCATCACTGGAGTGCTAAAAAAAAAAGCAGGACAGCCCATTAAGTGAAGATCGATCAGAAGATGAACAAATTGGGAAGCTACTTTTCACGGAACTGTTAAAATAATCTGGTTTTGCTTATTTGCTCTTAAACTATAACCTTGTGAAACATGTCATTAAGATTAAATCATTGTCAAAGTTTCAGCCCCTGTGCCCTTCCATTACAACGTGTGAGAGTTCTCCCTGCGCATTCTGAGATAAGTCTGGACTATTTTTGTTAGAATAGTTAGTGCATTCAGAGCGACTTGTTCCAGGGCAGATAAGGCAAGTGGTGCTTTACGATGTACTAGCTGGTCTCGCTGAAGTGTGTGTTACAACAGGCTAAGTATCACTTCCCCATCTAGCCGGCAATTTGGTGTAAATTGGGACATTCTAGTTAAGCTTTTGTAAAAAAAAAAAAATCTTTTACAATCCTCAGCTTAAACTGCTAGGGACTCGGAGATGAACTCCAGCACAGAGAATCCCAAACTGTGCATACTAGACCACTGGTAGTCTATGGGAAGGATGGTGGGTCTTGATGATGTTTATTTCCATTTTTGAGGGATGCAGCTGGTGACAGTAAGATAGAATTAAAAGTAAAAGAAAAGCTAAAGGCAGTCAACAACATGTGAAATTTTTTTCCTAACTTAATTCTTGCAGTGGCTATAACTGCAACACAGGTATGATGTGAGCTCAGCTGGAAAAGGAAAAGGATTTGATTTTTGTGAGTGGGAGACAGAGTTCATGGTATAATTCCCATATGATGATGGCATTAATAACACAACCAGCAGCAGGACTTGGGCAGTCTGCTCTCCAACCACCTTCCTCGTGAGGGCTCTCTGCTGTCTGACACCCACACTGCCCTTCCCTACTGACCTCACCTGCACTGGGTGCTAATCTGGACCTCTCTTACAGTAATTAAGTTGGAGGATATAAATATTGTTGATCTCTCAGTCTCCTATCATATTCAGATAAAGTTGATCTATGGTTACAAATGTTGCAGCATGATGAGGTGAGCCACTTTTCTCCAAGAAGCCAAGATAAAAGAGGTGAGATTGTCAGCCAACAAAACTAGGGAAAGTTAAACTTCACATATCTCTCTGATGAAAAACACGCATAATAAATCTTTCAGAAAGTAAAACAAAACAAGGGCACATTGTGTTGTTAAGAGAAACAAATCCAGGAGGGTTTTAGAGAAACTTTTGAGAGTTCTGGTCAAAGTCATACTAGAATATCACATATTCTCTTGAATTAATGTTGGTGTCAGTTCCAGGGACTGTATCCCCAATGTCACAATCTTGGCATTTCCCATAAAAACACAGTTCCTGGATGTCTGTCTTTCAGAGTCTCTGTGCTTTCTTTATTAAAAACCGGAAATGTCTATCCTTTATGGTCAAGATTTCAACTGGGGAACACAAACAGGAGTGTACTGTAAACTGGCTTAATACTCCAGACAATAAATTTAGGGTATACAAAGACACTTTCTGTTGTCAGCTAGTAATTTTTTCCTTCTAGAAAGTATCTTCATTAAAAGCGGAGTTCAGCTCTTATGGATGTAAAACTTTGGTGTGGATTGTCTATGCCAGTCCTTTAGGCACTGGCTACAGTCAATGGGGCAAGACAGGCCCTGTAGCCAGGTGAGCCATCGCACAGTGGAGATATTTTATCTAGCCAGGATGAGGCACTGTTTGGGCAACTTTCCTAACTACACAGGACACTTGGGTGGCCAGCTCAAAGCTGGGTGAGACAAAATATTCTCTGGCATATTCCTGATGCTGCTGATCTCCAAATTAGTTTGTTTGCACTGCCTTGTCCTGCAACCTGCAAAGTATAAGCAGAGCCCTCTGCCTGTTGCATCCTGCTGATGCCGGAGAGGTCAGCCTGAAGATATGAGGACCTGGTCGGTCTTGGACAACAGAATTGCAGAAAAAGGAGTGAAAGACACTGGTGATGAAAGGGCACTACAAGATGATACTCTTTTATAATATATTTGGTTGGAAGTGGAGGAAGATGAGTTTGAAATAGAAATGTGGTTTGGTTCTTTTTTTTTTTTCTTTTCCCCCAGAGAGGGTAACAAACAACTGCTGGAACAAAATTTGCCTACAGTGCAAGGAGGTTTCTGACTTGAAATCTTTAAAACCAGGCCAGATGTCTTTCTAAATGCAATATTGTAGCTCAGCTAGAAATGACGGACTCGAGGCAAGAATCACTTGTTGAAATTCAATGACCTCTGTAATACAGGACCTCAGAGCTGAAGATCATAATAGTCTCCTAAAAATCCCACTTTTATTTATTTGTATTAAAGTAGTGCTTAGATCCAAATAACATCTGCTTGTAGAAAAAAAACCCCACATTTGTACAATTTTTTTGCATTAAATCAAAGCTAACATTGCTATTTTGTGCTAAACATTGTACATACGCTTAGTAAAAATAGACAGTCCCTGCCAAAAGAGCTTATCATGTGCATTTTCAAATACAAACATCTAGCTTTGTGCACATAAAGAATCTTATGGATTTTGGTAACAGATTAATGCAAACACGACCTAATTGTGCAACAGGATTTATGGGCATATCAAGTTCCTGGGGCAGAGTAGATGGGTTTCTGTGGAAGCTCCCTACATGTCCTGAGTTAGCTATTGATGGTCATTGAGGATAGCACTTATTTGTCCAGACAGGAATATCTGAAGGTCTGATTTTGCAAGCTTTTGTATATCCTCCCAAAGGGAGCAGTGGAAGTTCACCACTTTTCAGGTCTGAAACCAGGAGGAAGGAAGGAATGAATTTCATATTCCTACAAGATGGTACACCACTGCCTTACCAACCTTCCTGTAATTGTCCTGTATGCAACAGTCAATGTTTCAGTCACAAATTATGTGGCTCTAGTACCACGGAAAAGTATGCAAAATGGGCTGCATGTACTATTTTAGCTCTGCTCTCTACTCCTGCCTGGACAGAGATTGCTTTAGGACACAGGGACAAAGAGAACGAGCTGGAGGACATGTGTATATTGATAACCTGTACAGTTGTCCCAAACTCCTCTGTACGCAGACTCCGTCCGTCTGGGCCACCAAAGAAACCTAGAGACCAGTGTTAATCTGATGTGTGTGATCTCTGCTCTCTTCTACAGCCCTCTTCAGCAAAATTACTGCCTCAGCTCCCTGCCTTTGAGAAGGAGGTGAAGCTAAGAAGGCTGGCAAAGTGGAGAGAGAAGATGGTGCCTCAGGCAAGCAGTGGAGATGCCAATTCTACCACAATGCCTTGAATGCCAGATTATGTCTTCCCACAGATGCAGGAGATGTCCTAAGGGTGCTGTTACCTGAAGAATTACAGTGGTTCTTGTACAACCATGAATTGTTGAAAAAAGGTGTGTATGATAGAGCTGTGCCTCAGGTAAAATAGCAAACAAAATACACTGGTTAATGCAGGACCCACCCTTGCCCTTTGTGCCTCCCCAATTAGAAAGAAAAGTCTCCAACAGAGTTTTATATCTGCCAAATGCCTTGAAATCCAAATGCGGTGCATTTTCTGTGAGACAGGTGCTGAGCATGGTTTTATATTTGTCTTTTGGTTTTAAATTGCTCCCTCCTTTCTGGTCAGGGCCAGGAAGTCCTCACCTGCAAAAAAGAGCTCTGTAGGATTAGGATCCTTGAAAGGAGCTAATAGATCCAGAGGGTTGTGATGGAAGAGGAGGAGAGCAGTTCCCTGGCTTTCTTTTGCAGAAGCATGCTTTCTCAAAGAGAAAGACTGGCTTGAAGAACCAGAGCAGAAATGTCCTGAGACCTATTGCCTCTTTTTTCCCAGTCTAGTAGAGGAAGGATGTTTGGAATTACTCCTCTTACATTATCCCCCCTACACATGCCTCCCCATAGTGCTTGCAGGCCCATCTCTTCTTTGTTTCTTCGGATCCTGAATTAAGGACAGGGAGCTCAGACGTCAGGTCTCCTGGAGCTAATTGCAATAGTTCAGGCTGCAATAAGTTTCCCAGAAAGGACCCTGTTCCCCTGCGCCTGCCAACTGTGCCTCTCCAGAGACACTATCTGGAGATAGTGGCACCAGCAGCAGACAGAGCCTCTGATGCAATAAATCTTGGGAGCACTCCTGAGACACAGGGATAGCACTTGGTGTTGCTGCTACCCTGATTGTTTTGGATAGCTCATTGTCACCTAATTGTACTGTAGGAAGGTCTGTCCATTCCCTCCTGTCTGCTTATTTATGCCCTCAGGCTATGTAAAGGCTGCATGTGCCTGAAACAACAGCCAACCACAAAGTCTCCAGTTGCCTCTCTTTTGGTATGCACTAGCTCAAATTCCTTGTTGCAAGAAAAATCTCTGTCTGCTGAGAAATAGCAGAGTATTTTACAAAGACAGGGAGAGAGAGTCCTGCTC